>NC_143398.1:201861671-202029171 GCF_052110815.1 Crocodylus siamensis | reverse complement strand
AGGGCCCCACTCACCCGGTGGCAGAGGACACAATGGCATAGATGGTGGAAGAGTGGTCTAATGGGGCTCAGGCCTACATGGGGCAGTAAGAGGGCCACAGCTGTAGGCTTCCAGTGGCTGCAGCAGAGGTAGGGAGGGGCACATGTGCAGTGGTGATAGGGGGAGTGGAGCAGGAGTAGGCCCTGCACAGCCATGGCAGGCACAGGACAGAGTGGACAGGCATGTGCACAGATCATCTAGGGGGCATGTGGAGGGAGGACCATGGGGAGGAGGGCATGGGGATGCATGCCCCTGGATCTGCACATGGAGCAGGGCAGGGCAGGCTGGGGCCAGGGAGGCAACAGGCTCCTCCTAGCATGGATCTTCAACTGTGCAGTCTTGGCCTGGGTGGCAGCGGTGGTGCTGGGAAGGGGGATACAGCAAATTTTTGGGTGCCTGCAGCACCCCCTCCACCCCAGAGCCCAGCTCCCAGCACTGCTGCCACCAAGCCTGAGAGCTGCACAGCCAAAGAACTGTGCCAGGAAGAACCCGAAGCCACCCTGACCCCACCCTACCCTGCCCCATGTGTAGATCCTGGGGCATGTGCCCCCATGCCCTCTTGGGCTGCCTGCCCCCACTCACACCCCCTGGACAAGCTGCTCATGGTTCTGTCCTGCATTCCCCCCCACCCCCGGCTGTGCAGGACCTGCCTCTGCTCCATTCCCTTACTCACTGCTGGGCGGGGTGCAATTTGAGACCCCAGAAGCGATGAAAGGAGCAGGGCACAGGCAGGAGCAGGGGCTGGGGGACAAGCAGAGGCCTGGGGAGTATGTGCCCCCCAGGCCTTTGCTTGTCCCACCACCCAGCCTGCCCAGGCCCACTCCCCATAGCCCCTACTCCTGTCTATGCCTGGCTCCCTCCCTCACCACTGGAGCTTTGACTTGTCCTGCCCACCCATGGCACTTTCCCCTCCCCCTCCCCCTTTCCCCTCAGACTTATCTCATTGTTTTTTAATTTAAAAAGTGATCTCCTATCCAAAAAAGTTGGAAACTACTGCTTTACTGCAATGAGTGCAGGTGCTCATATGTAACCCACCCCCTCTATTTTATATCTGTACCATTTATTTGTTTTCCCTTGGCTTCCCATTTATTAATACAAAAGATTTCCACATTATCAGTGCTTTCCTTTGCTCTGGTCTGTCCAGATTACTTTGACTTTGTGTTTTGGCTCCTCCCAAATGGAGGCCATCTTAGGGGAAGGTCTTGGCAATGGAAAAGGGTGGAATTGTTATTGGTTGGAGTTTGTTTGTTTTTAATCAGAGCTGAAATTGGGGTAAATCTTGTGCTGTTGTTTGGAGGGAACAGTGAGGGCCATATCATCTGCTGCATTAAACCAGACCTGTGCTAGTCAGCAATACAAACCTGTCTTTTCCAGCCCCTGGATGTTTTCCCTACCACAAGTAGGTTCTCAGGCGGCATAGTTACTATAGTAGCCTTAATGCTGCCACTCCTGCAGTTAGCACAGGCAGTTCAGACAGTAAGAAAAGTTGCTATACCCTCCAAACCGTAACAAGTCCTAGAATCTCTATTTGCCAGAACAGCTATTTAGGCTGCGTCCATACTTGGTGTAGACATCTGGTTCCCCAGGGAACATCCATGCCAGGTGCCCTGGGGCACACAGCAAATTTCTGTGGGGGCAGAAGGGGAAGCTGGACCCAGCATTGGGCAACAGCCTTGCCTGGGGTCCTACCAGAGCTGCAGCAGCCGCAATTCTTCTATGTAGAGCCGGGCTGGCAGCTGCAGCATGGCTGCACTTTTGAGCAGCAGAGCTGCCTGTGCATGTACCACTCCACCTTTTTTCTGTGCTCCCTTTCAGCGCAGAGAACAACTGAATGTACCATATGTGGCGGTGCAGACATCTCTGTGGCACCACATACCACACTTGTCTGGATGCAGCCTCAGAGTCAAAAGCAATTTATACCACTTAGGGTAGCATTCTCACTTTATCTCTAATAACACAGGTAAGCTCAGATACTACTATCAGTATAGCTGGGGTAGCACGCAGTTGACAAGCATCCCCAATATATAAGGGCTTTACTCAAGTTCTTTGGTGAGTTTTGTAACCTGTACCAACTTTCATACTGCCATAGTCAGTCACACTGCTAGAAGTAGTAGTCACAGGAATCATATAGTGCAGACACATAAGGTGGAAACAGGCACCACCTTTCATTGCCTTTGTGCCACCATAAAAAATGTCTGAAGTTGTGATCACAACAAAAAGCCATGGTAATTGTTGCTGCTTTGTTGTGATGGATGTATTTGTTTTATGAAAGGAGAGCACAGGCAGCCTGGAGCTGTCCACACTCCCCAAATGCCCCAGGCAGGTGGTATCGTGGCTTGAGGGACTCGGTTCTGCACGTACCAGGAGTTTTCAGATGATCAGACCCCTCAAACCTCTGGTGGGTGTACCCAGCTTTCCCTGCTTCCAGACACGCCCCAGGGATCTGCAGAAGTCTCTGAAAGTGGAAAACTCAGACCTTCCTTGGTTCCAGGGATGCTCCCCAGAGATTGCCTGGGGTGTGTCTCAGGAAGTAGGAAGCGTATTGCCACAAGATCATGAGCAGGGCAATGAACAATGTGTGTTACACCCAGTGAAACAGATTGGCTGTTCCAGGACACATCCCAGTACTGTTGATCTGCTTCATTTAGCAACATCTGTTTCTAGCCATAGTGAGTCAGATCCACATGGTGCAAATAAACCTAGCACTGAAGCATAAAAATCTTGTCCTTTTTGCCTTTGAAAATCTTGAGGCTTTTATTTTAATATATTAACAAAGAGCAGCATTTTAGTATTTTATACAAATCACAAATGTGTTTTTACTGTAGACAAGAGTCAAGCCACTCCCTGTGCTTTCCAGTAACAAAAGCTTTATTTTCAGTTTTGTCCAAAAAAAAGAGTAACAATCACCTAATTGTACTAGAACAATCATAACAAAAAATCATCCAATTTTATAGTATTCATCTAAAGAAGTATTTGTGGGTAGTTGGGCATTTCTTCTTTCAGTAATCCTGCAATCCCTTTGCTAGAATTTCCCATAAATTTTGGCCTCAGATTCTGTATCTTTAATAACTGTAGTTTTCACACAGAAGATGTCTCATCCTGAAAAGAGGTTTGCCAGCTCATTTCAGTGGAACCAATCAGCCAACCTTTTTATCTCCACATTTAACTTCTATAGACCACTCAAAGATAATTTGATTTCATTTGATTGTCTTTCATTACTGACTGGCATATTGGACCTGGCAAAAAGCCTTCCACATTCCTCAGTGGTAATAAGCTTGTCATAAACCCATCTGTAGGGTACTCCTGGAACCTTGAGTTTCTCCCTGCTGCCCCACTGCTTATCCCAAGGTTTGCCCTGGGATAACTCCTTATCCCTTCAGGCTTCAGCTCTATAGCCCTGACACTGGACCTCACAGATGCAGCAGGGAAATCACTGCCAGCCCCAGGTGCCTTCCCCTTGTTTCATAGTTTCATAGTTAATAGTTTCATAGTTAGTAGGGTCAGAAGGGACCTGAGCAGATCATCACGCCCGACCCCCTGCCATGGCAGGAAAGACTACTGGGGTGAAACGACCCCAGCAAGGTGATTGTCTAGCCTTGTCTTAAAGACCCCCAGGGTAGGAGCCAGCACCACTTCACTTGGAAGTTGGTTCCAGATCCTAGCCGCCCTGACTGTGAAGTAGCGCTTCTTGATGTCTACTCTGAATCTACCCTCTACCAGCTTGTGACCATTATTTCTAGTCACTCCTAGTAGTGCTTGGGGAAGCAGGGACTCCCCCAATGCCTGCTGGTCCCCTCTGACTAGTTTGTAACAGGCCACTAGATCCCCCCTCAGCCTTCTCTTGTGGAGGCTGAAAGGTTCAAGTCCCGTAGCCTCTCCTTGTAGGGCCTGCCCTGCTGACTCCTGATCATGCGAGTGGCCTCCTCTGGACCCTCTTCATGTTGAAGTGTGGCACCCAGAACCGGATGCAGTACTCCAGCTGCATCCTGACCAGTGCTGCATAGAGGGGGAGGATCACCTCCCTGGACCTGCTTGAGATGCATCTATGGATGCATGACAAAGTGTGGTTGGCCTTCCTCACTGCATCCCCACACTGCCGGCCCATGTTCATCTTGGCATCAACGATGACTCCAAGAACCTTTTCTGCCTCTCCACTGATGAGAAGGGAGTTCCCCAGCCTGTAGGTATGGTGCTGGTTCTTCCTCCCCAGGTGCATCACCTTGCACTTGTCAATGTTGAATCCCATCCTATTCTCACCTGCCCACTTGTCTAGGTCCAATTGCAGTCTATTCCTCCCTTCTAGTGTGCCCACGTCCCCCCACATCTTAGTCATCAGCAAATTTGAACACAGTGCTTTTTACCCCCTTGTCCAAGTCACTGATGAAGATGTTGAACAGTGTGGGCCCAAGGACTGAGCCCTGGGGAACCCCACTGCCCACATCCCTCCAGGTCGAAAATGACCCATCCACCACCACCCTCTGGGTGCGGCCCTCCAGCCAGTTGGAGACCCATTTGACTGTGTAGATGTCAACACCACAGTCCCCCAGTTTCTTAATGAGAACGGGGTGAAAGACAGTGTCGAAGGCCTTCCGAAAGTCCAGAAAGACTATGTCCACTGCTTCGCCTGCATCTAAGGATCTGGTGACCTGGTCGTAGAAGGCCACCAGGTTGGTCTGACAAGACCTGCCTCTAATGAACCCGTGTTGGTTGCCCCTAAGCATAATCTCCCCTGCTGGCCCCTTGTGGACATGTGCCAGAATAATTCTCTCAAAAAGCTTACCCAGGATCGAGGTAAGACTAACTGGCCTATAGTTCCCCGGGTCCTCCTTCCTCCCTTTTTTGAAGATGGGAACCACATTGGCCCTCTTCCAGTCCTCTGGCACCACACCAGAGCACCACGAGTGCTTGTAAAGCTGTGCAAGGGGTCCTGCAATGACCTCAGCTAATTCCCTCAGCACTCTGGGGTGGAGATCGTCTTGACCAGCTGATTTAAATACATCCAGTCCCTCCAGAAGTTCCCAGAATAGATCCTCCCTGGCCCTTGGCCTAGGTGTGCCTCCCCTGGGGCCTGAGGGGGGCCCAGTGGTGGGGCTGATCTGGTCCCTGCTCAGGAAAATGGAGGCAAAGAAGTCGTTAAATAGGTTAGCTTTGTCATCTGGTGTGATGACCAAATTTCCTAGCGTGTCTTGCAGGGGCCCGAGTACCTTCTTTTCGCCCCCTATATATTTAAAAAAGGACTTCTTGTTGTCCTTGATCTGGGAAGCTAGTCCCAGTTCCACCTCTGCCTTGGCCTTCCTGACTGCCCCCCTGCATCCCCGAGCAACCACAGTATAATCCTCCCTGGTGATGACCCTCTCTTCCATTGGGTGTACACCTCCCTTTTAGCTAGGAGACATTCCCAGATGGTTTTGGTGAGCCATGGGGGCTTTTGTGCCCTCCTGCTCCCTTTGATCCGTGTTGGGATTACCTCCCTTTGGGCTTGGAGGATCGTCTCCTTAAGGAGAAACCCCTCTTCTTGGACACCTGGCTCCCCTCCTCTGTGGGACCTCAGTGCTTCCCCGACTACTCTCCTTAGCTCATTGAAGCCTGACCTCCTGAAATCTAGGGCTGCTGCCTTGCTGCAGGCCTTTGCCACCTTACGCTGGATGGTGAATTCCAGCAGGCGATGATCGCTGTCGCCCAGGTGGTCGAGCAGCCGCAGCCCCCTCACCAGGTCATCACCCATGGCCAGCACCAGGTCCAACAAGGCATTTCCCCTGGTGGGGCTGTGCACCTCCTGGGTTAGATGGAGGTACTGCATTTGGGCTAGGAACCTACGTGAGCAGTCAGACCTGGCTGGCTGCTCTTCCCAGCAGGTGTCTGGAAAGTTCAAGTCACCCATGATGACCACATCCTTTGACCTAACTACCTCCAGTAGTGAGCGGACTTGTGCTGTGAAAAAAAATTTTACCCCTTCTTTTCATAATTTTTGGCCCCTCTTTTCATAGCCTGGAATATCACTTGCCCAGAGATCACACTTTACCACAGGCAATCAGAGGAAACACAGCTCTTTAACCTTTGTATCGCCTCTGCATAGAGTTTGACACTTGAACTGGTCTGACAGTTTAATAGTAGGTCCTGATGGTGGAGTGAGGAAATTTTTGGCTTACTCTTTATATTAGGGTTCTACTTACAAAGAGCTGGTAAGTAATTAATAGATGTTTTAATAATAGAGTTCAATGTTTTGTTCATACATATGGATTATAACCATCTGTAACGCTTCCTACTGAGGTGTTTGTAATAACCTGCAACACTTACTTGTGGTCTATAACATGTTTATAATGCCTATGAATCATATATCACCACTTTATAATTAAAATAAATTTACTACAGGCCACCACATCAGGAGGAAAAGCTGGATCTGGAATTTTCCAGGCAGCCTGGGGAGGCCGTGCATGCAAAGGATGTTGTGGTCATGGGTGATATGAACTACCCTGACATCAACTGGGGGAGCAGTCAGCCAGGTCTAGCCACTCACAAAGGTTCCTGATGTGCATATAGGACCTACACCTCATGCAGGAGGTACTCGTCCCCACTAGGGGAAATGCCATACTGGATCTGGTGTTAGCCTCTGGGGACGACCTGGTGGGAGATGTGCTAGTACAAGGGAGGCTAGGGGACAGTGATCATGAAATGGTCCAGTTTGTTATTCAGAGGAAGGTGGGGAGGGTAACTACCACAGCGGAAATGCTTGACTTTAGGAAAGCTAACTTTGATGTGCTCAGGGCAGTAGTCAGGAAAGCACTCAGAGCCCAGGGGGTAGCTAGTATGGGTGTCCAGGAAAGGTGGTCCTTCCTCAAGGAGGCTATCCTTGGGGCGCAGCAGGATGCAATTGCTCTGTGCAGGAAGGTGGGAAAAGGGTCCAAGAAACCTTCATGGCTGAGCACAGATATCCAGGCTGGCCTGAGGGCAAAGAAAAAAGCATACTGGCGGTGGAAGCAGGGGGCAGGGACAAAGGAGGAGTACACCTCCCTGACCCGAGCTTGTAGGGATTTGGTAAGGGAGGCTAAAGCAGCTAATCTGGAGCTTAGATTAGCTTCTGGAATTAAGGATAACAAAAAGTCGTTCTTCAAGTATATAGGTCGCAAGAAGAAGTCTCAGGGTAACATTGGACCCCTACAGGGCAGGGCAGAGCAGTTGGTGATGGACGCACGAGAGAAGGCAGAACTCTTCAACAAGTTCTTTGCCTCCGTGTTCCTGTCTGCTGACAATGGGGTGCTCTCAGGTGATAGCATAGAGAGGCCCAGGAAGGATGCAAGTCCCCTGACTGTTAGTTCAGACCTAGTTAAGGACTACCTGGAGGGTTTACATGTGTCCAAGTCAGCGGGCCCGGATGACCTTCATCCGTGGGTGCTGAGGGAATTGGCTGGTGTCATTGTGGAGCCATTGGCACGGCTGTTTGAGGACTCCTGGTGCTCGGGCCAAGTCCCTGAGGACTCGAAAAGGGCCAATGTGGTCCCTATTTTCAAGAAGGGGAAGAAGGAAGAGCCTGGCAACTACAGGCCAGTCAGCCTCACTTCTATCCTGGGGAAGGTCTTTGAAAAAATTATCAAGGGCCACATTTGTGAGAGCCCTGCAGGGGAAGTGATGTTGAGGGGTAACCAGCATGGGTTCATGTAAGGCTGATCCTGCCTGACTAACCTGGTCTCTTTCTATGACCAGGTAACAAGGAGCTTACATGTGAAGGAGGAAGTCGATGTCATCTTCTTGGACTTCCAGAAGGCCTTCGACACAGTGTCCCACCCAATTCCGGTGGGCAAGCTGAGGGACTGTGGCACTGACAAATGCATAGTCACATGGGTGGCAAACTGGCTCCAAGGGCAGACCCAGAGGGTGGTGGTGGACAGGTCGATGTCAACCTGGTAGGGTGTAGGCAGCGGAGTCCCCCAGGGCTTGGTCCTTGGGCCAGTGCTGTTCAACAACTTCATTAGCGACCTGGATGAGGAGGTGGAGAGCACCCTGTTCAAGTTCACTGATGACACCAAGCTGTGAGGTAAAGTGAATACACCGGGAGGCAGGGACCGCATCCACGCAGACCTGGACAGGTTAGAGAAGTGGGCAGATCTGAACAAGATGTGGTTCAACAAGGACAAGTGCAGGGTGCTGCACCTGGGGAGAGGGAACCAGCATTATGGTTATAGGTTAGGGGCTGACCCTCTTGGCAGCACAGAGGCAGAGAGGGATCTTGGAGTCATGATTGACTCCAGGATGAATATAAGTCGCCAATGCGATGAAGCAATAGGCAGAGCCAACCACACCCTGTCATACATCAACAGGGGCATCACTAACAGGTCCAGAGAGGTCTTGCTCCCCCTCTATGCGGTGCTGGTCTGGTCGTAGCTGGAGTACTGTGTCCAGTTCTGAGTGCCACACTCCAAGAAGGACGTGGAGAACCTGGAGAGGGTCCAGAGGAGGCCACTCGTATGGTTGAGGGCCTCCGTGGTCAGCCCTATGAGGAGAGGCTGAGGGACCTGAATCTCTTCAGTCTCTGCAAGAGGAGACTGAGGGGTTATCTTGTGGCTGCCCACAACCTTATCAGGGGCCATCAGCAGGGTGAAAGTCTGTTTACCAGTTCTCCAAGGGCCCCCTTGGAGTCACCAGGAACAATGGCCATGAGCTGAGGGAGGACAGGTTTAGGTTAGATATTAGGAAGAACTACTTCACTGTAAGGGTGGCCAGAGCCCGGAACAGGCTTTCCAGAGAGGTGGTGCTCTCACCTTCCCTGGAAATCTTCAAGAGGAGACTGGATAGGCACCTGGCTGGGGTCTTATGATCCCTGCCACCCCCACTGCTCCTTCCTGCTCATGGCAGGGGGTTGGACTAGATGATCTGTCTAGGTCCCTTCCAACTCATTGATTCTATGATTCTATGAAATAGAAACTTAATGGAAAATGTGACCAAATTAAGGTCTTGAAAGAGAAGAGGTTCATATTAGATGTTCTGTGTGATGTAAGTCTTAAAAACATAGACAAAAGACTACACCAAAGCCACGTAGTTCAGCAGAAGATAAGTTAGAGGCTGGTATCACCATCACAATTCCCTTTTCCATTTCCCTTGTCCAGAAACTAGTAAAGCTGGGGACATGGTTTTGTGCTCTTGCCCTTCTTTCTTATTCCCTGTATCCCCCTTATCCCCTCCCCATCAGGAAAATTTTTTTTGAAAACCCAATAAAATATTTGTTTGTAGGTAATTATTAAGTCACAGCTCATCCTTACCTAAAATCCTGAAATATAAATATAAAACACAAGTCCAGCTGAACACTAACTTACAGGTCTACTATAGCACATATCCTCTCAATGGTCCTGTAGATCTTCATACCACACAACACTCACAAAAGACACCCAGCCAGAAAGTGGAGAAATCTAATCAGCAGTTAATAGTGTCCTTCACCAAATTCTTGGGAAGACTTCTAAGGAAGTCTAGCCAAGCACACAGAGCAAGACGCTAAGCTAACTAATACGGCACAGCTAACTGTAACTGGAAGTTATTGTCAAAGAAAAATCTTTGATTTCAGCTGCCGATGGCAAAAAGGGCAAAAGGTTAACATAACATATTTCGTCATCATAGTTCCGTATTCAGCCCTCCCCCAGCTTAAATGTAAAACACATGCGCAGTCATTCTTGCGTGAAACTTGAGCAGAAGTAAAAAACACGCAAAGTCTGCTCACAGTCATAATTGGCAGTCCTGTAATTATTCAAGCCTGGTGTGTTGTGATTGGCTACCTGAAAACCTTTAATTTTGGAAAGATTTCCGCCTTCTGCAGAGACCTCCACGCACACCCAGGAGACATAGTCAGCAACCTGGCCAGTCGCTGACCCCTCCCCACCTGCGGCGAAAAAAAATTTCAGGTGTTGTATCCGAATTTTTGTCGACTCGTCCATTCTCACCGAGAGCTCACGAACGTCTTTAAACCAAAGTTACCTGTACGCTTTGCTGAAAATCTGTACCAAACAGTTCATGATCTGTGCAATGAAAAAGCATCTGTAAGCTGAACTGAACTTCTCCTTTCTTACTGTGTAACCACGACTTCCTTCCTACGCCACAATTCTTCTGTGGTGTAAGTAACAATAAATCTTTAACCAAAACGCATTTAAACTCCCTGACTCCTCTCGCTTTTCCACCTGTACAACCACCGTACCGTACCCACGTCCAGCCGGTCGTGCTGACCCAGGCTCGCAGGTCAAGGGTGCACCGGTCCTCGGACGCGACAGTTATAAGTACAGACTGCCCTATGAAGTTAAAACATAATTTCTGCTATCAAGCTGATCAAATGTCAATAAGTGCTAAACAAAGAAATTAGTGCATAATGATATGAGACAAATGCCTTTTCAAGCATGATACCCAGGGATACAAAAATTGGAAGCAAACAATAAAATAGATTTGGTAGAGTCATGGTGAAATCTGTTCATGTGTATATCAACCTGTTGGCACAGATAGCTCCTTTCCTATCTTGTCTTAAGAAAATCCTGGCATTATGACATTAAACATTACAAAGGAATAAATCATCGGTACATCCAGTGTTGCATTAAACCACTCAAGTCATTTTGGGCAAAAGAGAGAATAAAATACACATGGACTGGTCATGCCTGAGTGTACTAGAAATTAATATTACAACTGTCATTTCTGTTTGCATTTGCTTTACCAAAAGAAAAGTCAACGGCCATCCACAGTGATACCATTCAAAGAAAAAAAGTGGTATACACTCAGTTGTCATCTGTATTGTTAAAGGTGACAGTGAAAGTATATAACCATAATGTAAAGAACAGCACTATTTTCCAGGATTCTCACCTCTGACCTTGACAAAGACTCAATTATTCCTGTTACCAATTTTATAAACCCTAAGGAGACATTTGTTATTTCTTGTATGACAAAATACAATACCAAGAAAAGTTGAACCCTTATCTACTCAAATAAAAGGTTTTATTAAAGAAGACTGTAGCTGTACAATTAATGACTGAAAATGTGCAAACCTGCCTGTAGTTTTTATTCTTTTTTATTCTCACTGAAAAAAAGATCACTGCTTCTAATTTTTGCCATCTGAAGATATGTCATTGAATTCAGTCTCTTTTGGGAAGCTAAGTCTCAGAAGCAGGAATCATATGCAGATGGCCTCATTAGGGGAAAAAAAAAATCAGCTTTTACCAGTGCTATAAGCCAGTAGCATAATAAGGGCAGGGCAACAGGGGCAACCATTAACATGGGTGGGGTGTGAAAAGAAACAGCTTTTGTTGGAGCCATGCAATTGTGATTGTGGTAGTGACAGCAACTAGAAATTGCCACTGCCCCTGGTAGTGTCAGCCGCTGCCAGCACCCTGCCATGTTGCTGCGCTGCTGCTATAGGCAGTAAAGTGTACATGGCATAAAATATGCATTGTACCCTGAAGGAGACATAGTGTTTACCTCCATGTCCACTCCACAGAATTAGATCTCTCAAGACCTGCTCATGTCTCAAGGGATCTAGAAGACATGCTTGCCCAACCAGCTCCTTGAGGTGTTCTCTAGGGATATGATGTGAAAAAAAATCTGTTTTTAAGTAGTGCCCAGGGGCTGCATTTTCCATGTTGCACACAACGAAGTTCAAGTGAGCAAGTTCATCATCAGAGTGTCTAATAGGAAACTTTTGCTGGGAAGGCTACAATGCTTCTAAGCTACAGAACTCCATAGAGATGTTTCAACAGTGTGAAGATGCCAAAGCCATTGTAACAGGGGGCCTGCGTGGAGCCGCTTTCCCTGCGGCCTGCCCACCTGTTCCTGGGCTAACCGCCTGCGTTCTCGCCCACCACACCTTGATATTAACTAGTTAATAGATGTTAATCAAGTGGGAGGCTGCCCATTTCCTGCCCCAATGCCAGGGGCCACTACATGTGGCTCCTTTCCTTCCCTACACTGCAGCCCAAGCCTCACAAATGGCATCATGTTGTTCTTACTATCACCAGCCCCTCGCTAGGCCCCAGAATCCTACCATTGAACCCCACCTAGATTCCTCCCCTCAGGCGGACTCTTCCACCATCATACCGGGCAACATAGCTCCCTGAGCTGCTTCCCCTTCGGGTGTGATCCCCCCACCGCGACCTTCGGCTACTACCCCTGGCCCACCTCCAGGCCAGTCAGAACCCCAGGCCCTCGGCTCTTGGGCCTTCCTCAGGGTGGGCTCCCCATCCCTTCAACCCTTCTGGTCCTGGCCCCAGCATGCGCCAGTCAGGGGAAGTTCAGACAGGCCCTGAGTCAATGGCCCTTACTCTTCTTCATGGGGTCCACCTTCCTGACCCTCCAACAAGGGGTAACCCACCCGGTTGTGGGGGCTAGGGGTTAAGGCGCCCCAACCCACCTTTCACCGGGGTGGTAACTGGCCTGGCATTTCCTGGGGGATCCCACGCCACTGGGAGCCCCACCAGGCCACCCACTCCCAGCAGGGTGCAGTTTTAGGTCATCCCCAGGACCTGGAGCCTCCTTACCATCCCCTACAGTTCCTCCCTTACCTCCAGATAATATCAACAGCCCTCCAGCCAGGCGATGTTATTGCCTGGCCTGCAACAGCAGAACTGCTCTGTATGGGCAGCCCTGAATCTAAAATAGCTGCCCCCATCAGGCACCTGCCAGCTGCTGCCTTCTGGCCCTTAAAGTGGCAGGCACCAACAGTGCCCTGCCACAGCCATACACTCACTCTCTGTGCTTTGCCCTGTAGTTTAGAAATGTTCTCTGTGAAGAGACTGATATTCCCTTCAACTCATCTGTCAAGATTAGAGCATATCATTTGGCCCTAAATTAACAGGACTTCTGCCTCTGGCTCCAAGAAAAATCTCAGAGCTTAATTTAGAGTGCATTGGGCCCTTAAAAAGGGTTGCTGAGTCCTAAGGCCACATTTGAATGTCTAGAGGTCAGATTTGGTGGACTTTTTAAAAGCTCGTGTTTGAAAACTGAGGTTAATGCTTAGCTAATTTTAATAAGCTACCTCATAGTCCTCAGCAAAAGTGCTTGACAACTAGTGTTAAATGTTTTTGAGGTGGAAACAAAATGAATGTGAGCCGTATTCTTGTGCATGTTTTGCATATTTTTTTGCAAGTTATATAACTTTAGTTTTGGAAAGCAATTTTCCAAGTTTCACTGAGAAACAAATCTGATTTGAAAAATCTTTCTTCAGCAGGGTTGGTTTGCAGATGTTATTTGCACCATTTATTTATCAAAAATAACTAGAAAATGTTTTTAAAACATCATTCCAAACTGTACAAATAGAAATGTGACATGCTTGGCATGGCTGTCTGTTTTACTTATACTGTTTTACTATTTCATATTCTGAGCAAACAGGGAGGCTATTTTCCCCAAGGGTTCAGGAGGGCATACTATTTCATTTCTTCAGAAAATTGTTTCTCTGGATTTCAATCTTTTTAGCTAGATATGACAAAACATAGTATCAAGAACACTTATGCTTTTTATCAGCTCTATTTTCAAAGTATAAATAATAGATCAGTATATATGTAAGGTGACCACGTCTTATCTAGAAAATCAGATAAACATCAGAATATTTAAATGAATCTGTACATTTTCACAACTATATCATTATGCCTTTGAAATACATTCATAAGACCAATTTAGAGGGACAGAGCAATTCTGCAGATATCTCACCAGTGTTAATAATACTTTATGCAGGTGGCATTCAATTTTCTGAATCCCTGGGTTAATGAGGCAAATGCATCAAAATTAAATTGGCCTTACAAAAAAAATTCAAACAAAATTGTATCTGTCACATTATTCAGACTAAGCCTTCTTTTGTATGGCTCATACTGGCTAACAGTATTTTGGCTCTCAGCATCATTACACTTCTGTTCATGAAGCATCTTGCAAAAACTTTAGTCTCAAATGTTTCAAGAATCAAACAAATCAGGCATCCATGAGCAAATGAACATAATGTCTTGCTATGATATACCATGGGTATTCTCAACTAGTGGCACACAGCTTTAGCTGAGCAATTCCCATTAGCATTAATATACCCCTAAATTTCTACTATCCTATCACTTACGCAATAATTTGAGCATCAACTCAATTTCATGGGGATTTCACTGTTGCAAACCTTTGTGATATTGCATTGAGACAGCTTAAAGCTTTCATGGATTTTGAAATGTAATTGAACAAAATCTATATTAAAGCATCTTCAGGTTTGAGACAAGATCTCAAAAGAAAATAAATTCTGCTTGCAGACTGCCACAATCTGTCAAAAAAAAAAAAGCTATTGCAGTACATAGACCTGAATACTGTAAGATCAAGGGAGTCTTTCACAAATAAATAATAGTATAGTAGGAATAGTAAAGATAATATTTATATTAATTCCCAACCTTAATATATAACAACAAAAGAACAAAATGAAACATTTGCGCTATCTCATGGGACAGATCCCACCCTTGCAGGACTCCCATATGCTTCAAATCCTTTTTTTAAATGGCTTACTATATGTCCTTATTTATAGGACAGAAGAATTAAAGCTGGACAGATACCACTAATTCAGTGTATGCAAACTACCACCAAGAAATGCTGAGTGGGGTAAATATTGCAGTGTTAATTGTCTTTTGTAATGCAACATTTCTAAATAGTGACTTGCATTCCTCTACACTGAGGGTCAACTATAATTTCAGGAGGATTTCACTGTGGTTTATTGCCCTTTAATTAAATAAATAAACCTTTTATCTTTAAACTTTTCATAATTAAATATAACTAAACTACTCTGTTTGCAACACATACCATGGTCTTGTCTGAAAATTTGTTTTAGACCTTCAGCATAATGAGTTCTGTCTCCTTTTATTTCTAAGCATATTTCTTCAACTTCCCATATATTAGCAGGAGGCTTACAAACTAGACTGCAGTACTGTGGGATAAGGTTATACCTCTCAAAACAACTGACTACTACTACAATTTAAAATTTCTTCAATGGAAACTTTTTTTGAATATCAGACTTCAAAAAAAAAGGATTTGGGTTTTTTTGATTCTTTACTGGGGGGCTGAGGAGAGAGAGGTATTGGTTTGTTTTTTTAAACAAATTTTGGAACGTTAAGAATTCCTTAGTCGATATGGTTCCAAGTCCTGCAAACTTTTCCATATAGAGAAGCCTCTGTACTAACATGCAGCAGCTTGGAGGACAGAAGCCTTGGTTAGCCCCATTTATGTAAATGAAAAAATGCAATTCCATCACAGAGCAAATGTAGGTACATAACCAGAGTGCATCAGGAGATCGCCAACAAAACTTCTTTGCTGGAAAATAATAATTTATCAAAACACATTTTTCCACAGGATCTAACCAGTTTCAGAGAAACTTGCACCCAGCAAGTTTTCACAAGATCAACTTCAAGCAAAAGGAGCACTGAAAAAGAGAGACCCAGCCCAGCATAGCCAATAGTGCAGCCTAATGATCAGGGCACTTGGAAACCCAGATTCCAGTCCCTACCCTAGACCAAGTGGAGCTGGCCCCTGAAACTATGGTGTCCATGTTCCAGGAGAATGACTTGATCACCAGCCCATGCCCAGTTCCAAGGTGGGTTTCTTTGTGCTTTGGACAAAAACACAAAACCTGTAAAAGCAATTTTTTTTTCTGAAACCAAAACCTCTCTCAAAAAATTTTGTTGAATGGGAAAGACATTTCCTGTAACTTTATGTTTAAAACAGGGTGGGCAAATCCTATCTTTATAAATATAAGTATGGAAATTCTTGTACTGGACAGAGGTAGTTCCAGAGTGTGCTGTTGGGAATCTGAATAAACTACAGAAATGTGCCATATCTTCCCATATACGAAAGGGCAAGCATTGACAGACATTCTGAATACCCACTCACTAGACGACGGAAATACTATCTCCCCTTCATATGCTGATTGCTGTGGTTACAAGGAAATGGCTGGATTCTGTCATATTTAAGGAGACATACCCAGAAAGTAACTGTTTAAAAAGTCACTATAAAAGGGAAACTCCAGATCCCCATAGGAAACAGGGTTTACTTAATTTTCATAAAACTATAGCTAACATTAGGAAACATTTTGAGGCAGGAAATAAAACAAATTACCAAGTGGTGTATGCCGAGACAAAATTTTAAGAAACAGGGATTGTATTTGTACCATGTGTTGTGTTGTGTGTCTTCATGGGCCACCAAACAGTTTGCCGTGTTGCCATGCTCAAGATCTGGAAAGTTTGATCTGGAAATTTTGTAATGGTACAAACCCTCACTACTTTTGAGACCACCTCCTTCCATTCCATCAGCCCCAAATACTTAACTCCCCCATCTTTTTTTTAATTTTAATGACTATTGTCTGTGCAGAGAAGTTCTCCTTCTTCTTCCAATATTCCTCCATTTGTTGCTTTAGAAGAGCTTTATTGCTCATTATCATGCAGTATGCCAAATTCCTTATTGCTATTATTATTAAATTAGCAAACTGCCTGTCAAGAATGATGGTGGGTGACAGGGACAGAGCCCCCGGCAGCCCTCACCACTCCACCCCGCACCATTGCCACCTCTCAGGAACTGGAGGGTAAAGCTTGTATGCAGTGGCTGCAGCCGCCAACCCAGCACCCTGTGCTGCTGCCATTCCACATCTGACTGTGCAAGCCCCCTCCCCTCCCTCACTGTTGTTGGGGCCCAGCAGCAGGGCATCACCACTGTGACTTCCCATCCCCTTCCCACTCCCCTGAGTTCCACCCTGCTGCCTCCCCATCCCTGCCAACTTTTGTCAGGGCCTGGCAGCAGCACGCTGCCACCATGACCCTCCCTCCCTCCCTCCTGCTGGGTGTTGTTGCGGGGCACGGTGCAGCTCGGTGGCTCCCTTGACTGCCTGAGGTGGGAGGCAGGTGGGGATGGAGCACTACTACCCACCACCCATGCTGCTAATGCAGGCCAGGAGCAGGGGAGATGAAGCTTTCCCAGCCATCCCTGCCACCAGCACCCCACACCACCACCACCACATCCCAGGGGTGGCCTGGCCCTCCCCAGCCCTGATCCTTGAAGGCAGCAGGGGCGTGGGGTGCTGGTGATGCAGCACTGGCCTCACACCCAACTCTGTCCCCTCAATCATGGTGGCGTTGTGCTATGCCAGTCTGTCCCCTGTGTCCCCCTCTGCCAGGGACAGAATGCCACCATGATGGCGGGGACAAAACTGACCAGTGCCACTGCTGCTTCTAAGGAGCAGAGCTGGGGGGTGGGGCAAAGCCAGCGCTGCAGACCTCAACCTCCACCCCATCCCTGCTGTCATGGCAGTGCCCCACCATGCCAGTCCATCCCCACCGTCCCCCTCTGCCTGGCCTCACTCCCCTGCATCGGCCCTGCATCCTCAGTCCCCACTCCAATGGCAGTGCTCCCCCATGTGTGTCTGTCTGTGCAGATCACTCTGATTGGTTGTTTCAGTAAGCATTGTGACTGGCTGCCGAGACATCCAATCAGAGTGCCTATAAAGCATTACAGACAGACAGACTAAGGCTTTTATTATATTAGAATAGCATTGTGAATTTCCACTCAGCACGTTCTGGTGGACTTCCTGTGCTTTCTGCCCGCAGTACATAGATGAGTTGCAAGCACCTGGCAGGGAAGGGCATGTTGGTGGCAAAGCTTCACCTGAGGTCTTTAAGTTCAGCAGAGCCTCTGAGGTTAGACTGGTTTCCCACCAGATGTCAAACTTTAGTATAGATGGTTAGCAGGTCCTCACCTGAAGGAGCCTTAAGTTTGCTTCTAGCAATGAGGACATAGCCTTAGTCCCTCTGTCTCCCTGTTCCCAATGTCTTATCCTGTGCTCCTTTTTCCCATACTTTGCCAAACCGATTTAGAATGCTTGATTTGTAGGACAGAGACAACATGGTATATGTTTGTATAGTGCCTACTGCAGTGAGACTCTCTCTTTGATTGGGGCTCCTAAGAGCTACTGTATTACAAATAAAACTATAAAGACTTTGGAGACCATCACTAAGGGGAATTTTTAATGCACTAGTTTACCATGCCTATAAGACTAAATGCCTGGCTGGTGATGGAGTAGGCATCTCAGGAGAATGATAATGGGATTTACTTCTAGGTTATCACTTCAAATTTTGCCCCTGACAGTATTGATGGAAAGTCACCATCTGACAGTTATTCAGTTGCTTGTTTAAAAATGACCTGGTGATCTCATTCTAATTCTTGGTGCAGAGGTACTTATAGCACAAAAGCCACCACAGGTATTAAACTGTCCTCATTTTGGAGGTCTTTGGAGATAGCAAATTTTTTGGGACAGGGACTATATTTTTGTTATGTGTTTTTACAATGCCTAGTGCACTACAGACCCTACCTCTATACACATAATAAATTATAACGGTAGGCCAAGCAAAGAGAGGCTGCAGATACTACATTAAAATCTTCTTGATCTCTTCAGATGGTTTAAAAATGAGACACAGCGATGAGGCAGCTTACATAGCCTCCACTTATTATTATCTCTCTCCTCAAGTGTACTTTTTCTCTTCAGGTTACTGTAGGCATGGCTATATTGTATCCTTGGTGCTCTCTGGCAAGGATGGTCTGGAGCACACCCTGCACAGTCACTCCTGCTTGAACATGCTAAACACAAAAATGCAGCAAAGCCACATTACCACTTTTGAGTCCTGTGCCTCCAGCATGCTTGAGAAGGGTCACAGGGAGGCCCCCATTGAGCTTCTGTGCCACCTTTCTCAGCATGGTACATGCAAACACAAGTGGGTATGCTGGGAGTACTCAAAAGCATCTCTCCCTGAGAGTGCCAGTGATGTGATACAGACAAACCTAGATAACTTCTGCTTGTGTGGATATCAATGAGGCACCTGCAGGAGTCTAAAAAGACACTTAAAGTTCACCTAAAGATGAGGACTACCTGGCCTTTGCAGACATGGGTCCTTGTCCTGAAAACACGATGCATATAAATAACATGACTCAGGAATAAAATCACTGATATAGCACTCAGATGGGTAAAGTTGTATATGGAAATGCTCGAGACAAAACTATGGAGCTTTCTATTGGAGTGAAAAAATTGTAGTGAGAAGCTTTAAAACAGCGTATCTCAAAAGCAGTATTGCTATTAACTGCCAACTGCAGAGGAATCAGAATTCACTTGTTTCTGCTACTGAATGACATTAAAAAGCTAGGACTCATGAAAAATATTCACCTTCCCATGATTTTGTAAATCAGAAAGTCTCCAAAGATTAATTCCTACATTTGCACTATTTGCAAACTATATTTAACTTAGAAGCATCCTCTTTTCTGAAATAATTGCTTATAAGATGAGAGCTCAACCACAATCTCAAGTGTAGTAAAGGTAATTGCTGCACTTACTGCTCATGTCATGTTGATGTATTACTATGTATCAAAGGTCACAGTTCTGTACTCATACATTATCAAATTTGAAAGAGCAATATTCGATTCTGACCAACCTTTAAACTGCCCACGATGTGTGTGAAAATAGATGGAGGACTACCTTGGTTGAAAAAAAATGAACCCATGTTTCGGAAGCTGAGGGGTCAATGAGCCAGACTGACAGGGTTAGATATCAGTAGTATGCATCTAATACACTCTTAGATTATCAATGAGGTGCAGTACAATGATCAGAAACTAAAACAGCTCTACTAATGAAAATGAAACAGCCTAAAAAAATTAGGTAATACAGGCCTGTGACATAGGGCAGCACCTTGTGGACAATAATGCAAAAATAAGGACATAAATCACCATTTAGACATAATAAACTCCATAATACCTACCCTGCAATGTTTACATGCATTTTGAAAGGAGACTCACAAGACAAAAGTCACAAATTCTGTATTTTCTTGTAAAGCTGCAACACTATTTTCATATTGAATCAAAGCCAGGTTTTGAATGCCCCTACTTCACTGCACACACAAAATTTAGTGGGTTTTTATGCCACCCCGACCCAGCATGAGCTGAGCGTTCATGCCATGATCCAACAATTTTCACAATTGTTTTTCTTATAGATAAATTGGTTATATCAGAATCAACTCAACCTTGAACAGCTTCTGCTTTCTACCTACCAATGTGATATTGGCAAGAGGAGGATATTTTGAAAAAGAGCGGAAATAACAGAATCATTGCAATAAAAAAAAAATCACATCATCTCAGAAACATAACCCATATCATCTTAACCCACTGCCAGGGGAGAAAGAGATGCTTGCTTAAAAGGCACATGTAGGTCAAACCCTGGAGAGGCCTCACAAGCACTAATGGTTTGTAACCCAGATAACTTCTCAGCACGGTATAATGCAATACTTGTGGTTTTGGCTGACACAATTCAGATAGAAGAAAGCATCCAAAAATCTTTCTAAAATCATAGTTTGTTTTTGCAGTGAATACACAGACACAAAAGAGAGCATATGTTTACACAGTTAACTGCTAGGGCTGTGCAAAGCTTCAGTCACTGATTCAATTTGGCAGAGATTTGGCCCAATTCGGTGGCTGAATCTCTGAATCCAAATCAAGTCAGGAGACCCTTTAATCTCTCTAAATCAATAATTTGGAGAGGTTTGGAGAGATTCGATGGTTTGGACGTAGACACAGCTTCAAGTGTTTTTTCTACATACCTCAAGGTACCAGGTGGCTTGTGAATGCTGCAATGGTGGGGTGGAAGGAGTGTCCCATAGGAGCACGGGGTGGTCTCCAGCACACTCGGCAGCAGACCTGGAAGTGGACCAGAAGTAGTTCTGGTCCACTTCTGGGTCTGCCTGGGAGCACGTTGCCCTCACCCCCACCACCCCCTGCACCTCTCTGGTTCAGCAACTGATGCCTCCTGGGAGGCACCTGGGGTCTCCCTGCAGCCGATCACTGAGCCAAAGGGGTGCCCCCCATGTGCTTGGTGGTGGACCCAGAAGTGGACGGAAAGTACTTCTGGTCCACTTCTGGGTTCACCACCGAGCATGTGGGGGGTCACCCCCCGGTGCTCCTGTGGAATGCTCCATCCACCCCACCATCTCAGTGTTCACAAGCCACTCCTGGTACCTCAAGTTATGTAGAAAAAACATTTAAAGCAGTGTCTATGGGCGAATCACTGATTCTCTGAATCAGCATCGAATCTTCAGATTCAGATTCAGCCGAATCAAATCAGGACAGCGATCCAAATCAATGAATCAAATCACTGTCCCCAATTCAGGCCAAATCTGAGTCCAAGTCGAATACTGACTGTTTTGCACACTTCTATTAACTACTGGTATATTATTTTACTTGACAGAGCAATTTAGAATAACTGAGCCTTACCAGAATATACCAGATCTCACAGAGTGAGCAAAATCTTAAATTTCTTATAGATACACTTTCTTAGAGGGATGAATTTCCTAGGAAGACAACTCAGAACCCTGGTGACATATTCTGATCATGAGCTGAAAGATCAGCTTGCCATTGACTTCAATGAGTGTCCAAATGTGTTCACTTGTATTTGGTTTGACTGCCTTAGTGCATTTAACTTTCATTTTACTATTCAAATGGCAAATCAATGTAATATAATATATTAGGCTAGATTCAAATAATCTCAGTAGGTGCTTGACTTAGGCAGTGACTACTTAAGTGCACTGAAGTGTACAGAAGACAATTCCAACTGGCTAGAATCGCCCTATGATCAATCAGTGCAACTAGCTATCCATTATAGCCTCCTTTATACTCAGTGGTCACAGGCAATGAACCTCCAGAGAGTAATTCACAGACTCCATATGTTAGTTGGACAACCAGCTACAGGCAGGTAGCAAGCAAAGAAAACAAAAGTACAAGAAGGATGCCCAAAGGCACACCCCTCTGCCTTCAGTACCCTCGCACCATGTCCTCCACTGATGACAGAGTACAGCAAACACAGGATCAGAGCCAGCCTTAGTGGTGGGTGATATGGGCAACCACCCAAAATGCCATAGTCAGAGAGGTAACACACACACACACACACACACACACACACACACACACACGTGTGTGTGTGAACACCCCACACTCATAGGAGCACTCTCTCTCTGACCTGTCCCAGCAGAAGTAGCAGTACCCATCCCGGCCCAGTCGGGCAGCTGGAATAGAAAGAAACAAACAATTTTGACTTTTAATTGGAAGTTAATGGGTGCAGACAGAATTTATGTTTGTTGCACAACTGGCCCCCTGAAAGTGTTCTACAGCCATGCCATGATATATGTACATGGTTGCAGAGCACTTTTAAAGTGGCTGATCACATGATAAAACCCTCGTCAAATAACAGATTACATGAAGGTACTCCACTTTGGAGCCTTAGGGAATTTGTATTCCCTAGAGTTAATCTGTCACCCGATCAGGGGATGTCTGCAGGGAGGGAGGGAGGGGGATGGGGATAGGGATGGGGAAGGGGGAGCAAGCTGCCAGCTGGAGTTTGCCCAGCCTGAGCTGAAAGCAGGGGGGTGGGGAGAGAGAGGGGAGGGCCTGCCTTATGACTCCCCCACCCTCCCCACAGCAGCTACCTCCCTCCAGCTTAGGCTAGGCAAACTCCAGCCAGCAGCTCGCTCCCCTTCCTACATACCTTCCTGAAGACAGCCATGGATCTGGGAGAGGGGATATGGAGCTGGGGGAGAAGGGTGGTTCTTTAGCTGCAGGCAAGCTCAATTTCCATGCCCCTCTCCCCCCTGCAACCCAACAGGCGAACATCTGTTGGGGGGTGGGCTCTCACTCATGGAGCTTTATTTTTTATTATTCTTTGGGAATGTTCCCATGTATTTTACTCAGATATTTACAATCTCTTTCAGATTACTCCAGCAAAAGCCAAAGTGCAGGAGTAGCCCCTTTGCTTGCCAGCTAAGTCTGGGAGAATGCCCAAAGTGGGCAGACTGTAGTAGCTGTACTGAAAAATATTGGCACTTGTTTCCTGAAAATATTCATTGATAGAAACCTATAAGCATTTAAAATAAAATAAAAAATTCATTATGCCTCAAAAAGGAGACAGAAATGAGGTAATAGGAACTGCAGATCTGCATATGTATGAATGTGTGTGACTTTTTTGTTGGTTCTTTTTTGCAGACCAACAGATTTTCCCTTTGCTTCCTTGGATGTCTGGGAATAACTCTGAAATGCTAGTCCTACATGGCGGCAAGATATCTAATGAGGAATGTCAGGATCAGCAGAATTGTCTTGTGTGTTTTCTTTCTTTGTGTCAAAATGAAGAAACTGATTATAAAGTGGATGTTGTTATACATCCTGGAGATGCGTAAGGTCTAATAGTGATTTAAAATTATAGTGTTGCTAATTTCCATGATTTTGTTATGTTTTATCATGATTTTTTTCTTAAAGCTCCAGCTCCTGGAAATGATTGATTTTACATCAAAATTTAACATTAATTTAAAAATAATCATCAAATCCCTCCCTCCCTACCACATGCACACACACACACCCCTTCTAGGTCTCATTTTTTAAATGTAATTTGAATGTATCCATATGAAGAAGATCGAATGCCAAATAACAAAGAAAACACAATTCCTTTTCTCAAATGTTATTTTTATGGTCCAACCCATGTTTTTTCATTACTTAGAAGTAACAATACTTACAACTTCTCTCTAAATTTTGTGTTCGTTCATGCAACAATAAAACTAAGTATTGGCAAAGGTTTCTGCTCGTCTCAGATGTCCTCTGGAGTTCCATAGATTGCAAGAATGAAGAGACTGATTACAAAAGCTGGACATTCTTGCACTTGAAAGAATTAAGTGATTTTTTTGACTGTAGCATTTGAAAAGACAGGCTACTAACTGGATGGTCACACTGGTATAACTTAAGGCTTGTAGAAACTTGAAATTTTTGTTTTCAGGAAAATTCAGTATGTCATTGCAAATCAGATCCTGGAAATCTTGGGGTCCCTGGTTCCAGGGTAGCTTGCATGCTTGCAGAAACATAACTAGCAAGGTTGGTTCCCTGGAAAAAATCCTACTGGAGAGTTGGGGGAGGCAGGGGGAAGGGGAGAGTCAGTCTTACTTGCCCTAGGGAATCAAACTCCACTGCTGCTGCTGCCATGGCAAAGTCTGTCCCTAGCTGTTGTTGCACCCAGTTCCTGCTGTTGCCACAGTGCATTCCCAGGTGCATTCCCATTCTGGTGCCCCCTCTAGGTCAGTACCTTGAGCTAGTAACCCACTCAGCCACACCTTCTTATGCTACTGTTAGGTACAGGAACTGTTTTAGTTCATTTTCATTTCTGCAAAACATTTTGGTTTCAGCGAATCAGAACTTTCTAAGGATTAAATTGTAAAATTTGCCCATCAGCCTTAATGCAGATATTACAGTTTGTTATTTATTTAAGAAATGCAGAAACAAAGGACTGGGAGGGATCTCAGTAACTGTATTGAGAAGAGAGCTGAGTGCCAAGAAAAACTGAGAGGGCGATTAAAGGCACGAAAATACTATTTTGCTTTAAATCCTCAAATCTACCATTTTGAATAATCTTGAATACTTAGCCACCAGCCCATCTCCTGATTGTTAACAAGTTCGCTCAACATTTTTGAGAAGTTGCAAGTTTCTAACCTGGCATGATTCCAGGAAGTCATTATTTATATTGAATATTCAGTAAGATGGGCACTGAAGGTGGAGATAAAGAAGACAATATTAATTTCTGGCGTATAGTACTTAACTTGTTTCTCTGATCTTGTCTGGGTTAGGGGGAAAAGGAGACAGAGTCTGGCCAAAAGCCATTACCACTTATATGTAACACAAGAGACAACAGACAGACTCAGCCAAAGGGGGGAGTGGAAGGATACAAGACAATACAGCTCGACACATCAGCATTTTTGTAGACATGGCAGAGAGTTTTAAGGAAGGCTTTGTAGGTAAGCATTGACATCACAACACGTGGGAAAGCACAAAAAATGCTTGTTTGAAAATCTATCCAGTGAATGTAGTAGGCTGAAATGAGCTTCTCAGCGCTAACTGAGGCATGAGGTAGGTAGCATGGGGATAGGCTGTGAAGGGGGTTAAAAACGAAGGACAACAGCTTACATTTGATGAGAAAGAAAAGAGGAAGCCAGGGAAAGAATGCCAAAAAAAAAAAAGAGGAGTGACATGGTCAAAGCAACAGGTGAAGGAGCTGATCTTAGCAGCAGCATTCTGCATGTTTGAATACAAACAAGGAGAGATTGAATTGTTCAAGGCCAGAAAAAAGCATGTTGCAGTAATAAAGTTGAGAGTCTGGACATGAATCTAGCTAAATGGAACAGGAAGTGAGTATCCTAGCTTATAGATAGTCAAATATTTTATCACAGGGTGAAAGGAGATAGGGCTTTATGATGTGTCAGTTACTCCATGGTAACTGCCAGTGTTCCTGCTCTTGCACTGGGGTAAGTTGAAACTACACTGCAGTTGCTCAAAAAAGCACCTTCCACCTATGCTGAAGTAAATGTGCACTTGGGGTAGTTACACTGAATGGGGAATATGCTGTACCATTTCACCTCATAGTAAAAATGTTCCTATCTCTGTAACCCTAGAGCAAGGGTTTGACTGGGTGCAATTTATGCCTGTGGTCAGTGTCTACACATGTGTTTAATTGCAGGTAATTACCCTGCCATTAAATAGTACTGTCCCTGACAGTACTATCTTACAGCAGAGTTAATTAATTTACTGCAGCCTGATACCATCACGTGCTTAGATAAAGACACGTTGCAGCTAACTAGCCTACTCCACAGTAAAGTGCATGTATAGATGTGGCCAGTGACCCTGAAAGAGCCTTCAGAGTTTAACACTATTAGAATCCATATGGGGAGTTCACACCTCTTCTATCTTTGCTTTTAGCTGCATGCGAGTTGGGACTCTATCCATTTAAAATTGTTTCATTTTTAGTTGTGTCAAAGGACCTTCTTCACACCCATAGTGGCTAAAGACTTTAGATTCCAGAGCTTTAACTTAAGCAATGAACATTACTTTACATAAATATAAAAATATGTTCCTATCCACCCCTCCCCTAACATTCACAACTGTATTTTATATAAATGTTTATTAGGAACTTTCAGCAAAAGAAACAGTTAAGCCAGATCCTTTTAATTCTCAAGTGCATGAAATCACTTATAAAAAGCAATTATTCCTGTTGCAATGTCACTAATCATAAAAATTAGAAATAAACTAAAAGGTCTTTTCTATCTACTAATGAATGATGGTTTCCTACAGTATATTAGCAACATTGCTACTACCACTGCCCCAGGGGATTATTCCACAAGATTATCCTTGTCATCCACCAATTTTGTTGCTCATTCCAAAAAGCAATCAGTTCCTCTGGCAAGATTTGCTGTTTATTGCTTAGTTCAGTTACACCCTAGGTCCTTACAAATCTTTTCTTAGTATCTATTTTATTAGTTAGATTTACCAAACAATATGATGCTGAGCTACATTTTATTTTTTTAAAGAACAGTACCAATTTTTTCTAATAATCAAAAACTATCCCCAAGTTTTCCCTAACTTCCCAGAAATTGTGATACGATGTTAATAAAAGGTCATTATCACCCTAGATACTTTGGAATCTATATCTAAACATAGCTATGCCTATATAAAGTCCAGTAGATAAACAATATATGGAAGTGTTTCACATTTTAAGGTTAAAAAATGCTTTGCTTTCTTTTGTGTGTGTGAATATAAGCAAAGTAATTAAATTAACATTCAAAAGATGAAACAGCAGGCAGGATTAATTTTAGCTGTACATAAAGGCTCTTTCAATCTGTTTTTGTTATGCCTATGTCTTAATCAATAAATCCGTCTTATGCACATCTCGGGGGGGTGTGTGTGTGTGTGTGTGTGTGTGTGTGTGTGTGTGTGTGTGTGTGTGTGTGTGTGTGTGGAACACTTCAACCAATAATATTAAGTCTACTTGGCATGATATTGCCTTATTTACTAAAGTCTTTCCGTTATAGTCATTAAGTTTGTCATTTGCTCCCAAGGTCAAGGCATCTTTCACTTCTGGCATCCTTAGGGTTATTTTTTCTTTTCATCTCCCACCTCCCAGACCATCTCCTGATTGTCAACAACTTCTCTCAAAATTTTTGAGCAGTTGCAAGTTTCTAACCTTGCATGATTCCAGGAAGACATGATTTATATTGAATATTCGTTTAAATAAAAGCTGGTCTGTTAGTAAAGATTGTTCCATTCACTGTAAGGTTTTCATCCTTAATTTCTAATTGGTTGCAAAGATGAAGAGAAATGAATATGAATGAATGAACGTGTTCAGACATTTATATTCTTATCTTATCACCCTATGAACAAATGGTAACCAAAAACACAGTCTAGTTCACAAAGATTCCCATGACAATCTTAGAATACAGGGTGCATAGTCTGCATATAATATATATTTCTTGCCTAGAAAAGCACAATTTTGAATGATTTTCTCAAAATCTTTTCAATATCTATTCTTCTTTCTATGTCTACAGATGAAACTCCTGTCCACACTTATTCTTCTACATTGGTTACCAGGATCTTCTCCCCAACAACTTCTTTTGCCTGCCACAGTCTATACACAACTCAGATACTGAGATCATCTTACTTGTCTCACTCTCTTGTCACTTTTCTCTTTAAATCACTCCCTCAGCTCTTATTCCTGCACCATTCAATCTTCTTGCCTTCATCTTCAGGGCCCTGTGTGAGTGCACCATCTCTTCTTACCTGCTTGTTATATTAGATTACATTTCAGTCCACTGGTTTCAGTCTTCTCTTTATACACTTCGCCCACAAATCTCTGCACACTTTTTTTAAGCTACTGCCACTAGACTTAATGATTTTCCTGAACTAGTCTGCAAGGACACATTATTCTATCCGAAATTCCTCCTGAAGACCTATTTCTTTCACAAGTATCCGCAAGACACTCACTTTACTGGTTAATCCTGGCAATTTTAAGGGCTCCTAGGGGCTACAGTCTATGTACTCCTCTTCTCCATGTTAAACCAATGATAAGTTTAGTTTGTTATTCTGAAGTAGGTACAAGAAAAATGAGTGCCTGCACAAGACTCTGCATCGCCTTTATAGTAGTAGTAGGCATCTGCCTTGTGAGACAATAGAATTATGCCAAGTGAGACATCAGGTCACTGAATGTAATCCTCATTTGAAAGAAAGCGAAGCTGGAGTGACATCTCCAGAGCATAAAAGCCTGGGCAGTGTATATGGAGATGCTGAGCTACCCACACACCACTGCCACCCTCTCAGCCTTGCTGTTTTAATCCAAAGGAAAGACAGGTCTAGTACATTTGAAACCAGTTTCACTGAAGGAGCTGCCAGAGCACAGGTATAATTCCTTTCACATATACAACCTACACCTGTAAAGAGATTTCTTCTATTAGTCCTAGACCACAGTATCCCAGTGTAGCAGACCGTCACTGTTTACAGTTCAAGTTTGTTTTCCCTGGGTCAAAATTGCCCCCACAGGAAACAACGTAATCACAAAACAAACACATAAACAATAAAGGGTTAACTTAAACCCTTTGGTCTTTTCCAAGACTATGAGAACATAATCCTGGTTCTGTGCTGCCTCCTTAGCTTTTCCTCTCCCTTTCCTGGGAGCTTGTAACTTTCTCTGGGCCATCCACCCATCCACATCAGCTGAGCCATGCACCTTGTTACAACCAGTATTAGCTTAAAAAAATGTAGCACTTAAATGAGCCTTCCAAGAGTATTTTACTGCCCAATCTCACAAGTCACTCCTTACCACCTTCCAAAAGATGGAAATTTTATGACACATTTTCTCATAGTCTCAAAGTGGGATTTTCAAAGCAACCAAAGGAAGTTAGACAAAAATTGACCCTCAAACAAGTGTGAATCAAAAATCTGGGGGAGAGATCAGAAGGCCAGATAGAGAATGTCTCTCTTGTAATGTTTCCTAAGGTGTAGCAGTCCGTGAGCACACCACTTCAGTCCATGAGCGTGCCGCTTTGGAAATGGCGTGCCCCTTTATCTCCAGCACATGTGCGACTGGACTTCATGCCAACCCTTCCTGTTGTTCCCAACCTTCTTTGACGAAATCCAGAATTCCCCAGACGTGGTGGCCACACAATAGCTTAAACAGTGAAAACCCAGTGGTACTCTGGGCAGCTTCTTGGTAGGCGAACATTAAGTCTTATCCCACCTCTGTGTGTCTCACCTAGCAACCTTTTTAAGCATACTCTTAACGGTCCACTTGAACCATTCAACCAGCCCATTGGTTTGAGAGTGGAAAATGGATGTTTGAAGGTGCCAGATTCTTAACATAGCACAGGCCTCTTTGAACACCTGAGCCATAAAGTTGCCACCCTGATCTGTTAACATGTCCTTCGGTAGGCCCATATGGGTAAATATCTTAAGCAGTTCCTCTGCCACTTTGTCCATGGTCACTGTCCTCATGGAGTCCAATGTATTGGAACCCTGCATTACACTCGGGCAATGACCCCATGATGTCCACGGCCACCCATTCAAAGAGTTGTTCCATGAGCAGCATGGCAACCAGTGGAGCCTTCAGTACTAGTTGGCACTCTGAGCAGGACTGGCAAAACTGCCCTACTTCTCGCTGGATCCCCAGGCAAAAAATATATCTAAGAGGTACAGTTCCACAGAGCCCGTGGAGCCCATGCAGTGCCCGGCTGTGCCCCAGCATCAGCCCCAGTCCCCGTTCCTATCCCCGCCTCACCTTGAGGAGCCACCGCACTGCACTGCTCTCCCTCCTTGTGGGGATGCCAGAAGGGTGAGGAGTGGAGAGGAGGAGTGAAAAGCAGAGCACAGTGGCCCCTGCGCAGCCGAGTGGTAACTTATCACCAGTAAATGTCATGCACTGGCCCCAGTGCCTCCGCCACACTTCACGCCCAAGGTTTCCAGGAAGCCACAGCCCAGCTCCTATCTGGGCAGGTGCGCAGCCTTAAAAAGTTACTGCGTAAAAAAAAATTTTATTGTGCACATGTGCGCAGCTTAGAGGGAACTTTGCCTTCTTGAGTTCGATGTTTCTTCCTCCCCTCCATCTTTCTGTCTTTTTTTGAGTTAAGTTGTTCTGGGAGGGACTCAGGGGGAGAGGGAGAGGAGAAGAGAAGAGAGTTTGACTTGACCTTTCATTTAAATGGATTTTGTGATTGCTAATCAAGTATTTTTTTAAAGCTTACAATTAGGCTTAAGGCAGACAAGGTTCTTTGGGTAGATGTGATATCTTTTATTAGACCAACTGAGGAGTTGGGAAAAAGTTCTTTGCAAGCTTTTGGGTGCAATTACCTTTCGTCAGGCATAGGAAGTGTGATCTCTGTGGAGGTGTGTCCTTACTGGGCAAAGGCCCTTTTGAGATTTGCAAGGTAGCCATCATAGATATTCTCCTTGGTGCAAATTCAGTGGTATCAGAGAGCTTAGCTGTAAATTACAACCTTTCTAGACTCAAGAAGCCACTCCATAACTTCTGTGAACTCAGTGGTGCCCCCACTTCAAAAACTAATGTATGTATTACACTGCTTAGCTTCTTGCAGAGGGGGGAAAGAAGCAGTAGGCAGGGAGAGCCTGTCCTTATGGCTAGGGACAGACATTACACATAAACCAGTTTAAGTGATCACAAACTGGTTTAAACCTATAACAGAACAGATGTTCAGTACACACAAACCACTTGAAAGTGATCGAAACCAATTTGAGATAAACCTGGTTGAATGTAGTATCAGACTTAGCTGATTTGGGTCAAACCGGTTTGTGCAATGTCTGTCCCAGACCCCTTGCTGGTTTAAGATAAACCAGACACCTCCAGCATCCCAGCATGGTCTCTGGGCTCTGCTCCACAGCACAGCTAGCCCCTCCCATCTGCTCCCCAGCTGCAGCTCCAGCAGAGACCTGCAGGCACAGAGCATTTGCCTGGCTTCTCCCTACTAAACAGGGATTATTCCCCGCTCCCCTCTGCCTTACGTAGACACCTAAGCATTAGCTAGCAGATCACATGCTGGCTATGGCCTGTGCTGTGGAAGACGACAGGCTGACAGGCTTTTTAGATCTAATCAACAGGTAACTTAGTGTCCTTCCTTGGAAGAGCTGTTTAAAAAGAGCTCCATGAGTTAATGGAGAGAGACTTTGATTTCTTAATGGGCTGATAAACACTGAGTTTGGGGTGATAAACATTCCCTGTTGGGCTGCTTAGGAGGGTAGGAATAATCAGAGTCCTGCCAGGGCCTGACCATGCCCCCCTCAACTCAATGTGCCTGCATTTCTGGGATGTCTGTCTGCTTACAAAATTGATTTAGCCTAGCCAGGTTAGACTAACCTGCAAAGATTGATTCAATTCAGGCTTGGGCTTTTTGAATGCCTGTCCCTAACTTATTTCCTCACACCTGAAGACTGAGCCTGCCTTTATCTCCTTATTTCCTCACCTCACTCATCTCTTCATACTTCCTGTGACACTCTTGAAAGGCTCTGGTGACACCTCAGGGTGCCCAGCACCTAGGTTGAGGATCACCACTTTAACAGATCTAATTTTATTTTGAATATCTTTAGGCTGCATTAGAAGGACAATAACTGGTTAGGACTGTAGACTGACTTTTCTAAATTTCTTTCAGAATTTTTCAGGCCCTCATTGAGCGACCAAAAGTGACATGTTTCAAATATTCAAAAATGTTCCAGTTTGTTTTCAAAAGGAAGTAGATAGGTCATGGAACATCCTAGATTCAGAACCCCTTGACAGTCTCATTGAAAAATACCATATTTGTTTTTTTCCAAAAATGAAGAATATAGCATCAATGCAATTCAAGTTTTATTAGCATTCATTATGGATGTCCTACGTTACTCACAATTGAGTGCAAATAATTTGTATGAGGTCTTGCCAAAGTCTCATCGAGTTATGTATACAAACCACTGAAACACAGCCACCTCAGATATGAAATATAATACTTTGGCAAAAACAAAAACACAGAAATGGATTAGAACAGGGTGTCAAAAACACCACTTCTCACAGTTCAGATCTGGACCACAGAGATCCTTGGGGAATAAAAAGCCATACCAACCATGGGAGTAAATGTAGCTGTAGCCACCCACACATGCCCCCAACAGGGGGCATCTTTGTGCCCCAGATTTTGGCAGCAGGCCCTGCCCCCACTTGTCTTGGAGCTGTACATTTGATACCCCTGAATGAGGACAATTTGGATTACGGTGTTTTTTGCAAGTAGTACATGGAATCTTTAACCACCAATGACTAGGACTTGTACTTTGTTGAGAGCCTTTCCAATAGTTGCTCATCTCAACTGTACTATAGTACTGACACAGTACTTTGCGTGCTTGTACTGAAACTGCAAAAGAAGTCTGCCCTTAATTTTCCTGTTGTCTCCTGGCTATGCACTACCCAAGTTGTCAGTTTTGGATATCTAAAATTATATACTCAAGTGCCTTGGTGTTAAAAGGTGCTAAGCATCCACAGTGCTCAGTGAATTCAGCTGAACTACATATGCCTAGCACTTATGGAAAAAACCCAAACAGATAATCTAATTAAATCCCTCTATTTTAGAAATCAAAGATTGAAAATTCTGGTCTAAACTCCAAGTAGGTTTGCACAATGCACATTTCTCCCCCTCCCCTACCTCTCTTGTTGAGGCAACACCAAAGTCATTGACTTTAAAAACTATTTCATGTACATCCCAAGTGAGCTGGGTTCATTCCTCAGTAACAGCCCCAATGTATACAAGTAGCAGAATAGACTTGACCTTAAGCTACAAGCCTAGCTTAAGTTAAACATCTATTAGAAATTAAATACATGCTTTTCATAAAGTAGATTTTGGTATTCAAGAGCTTTCACAAATTTGTATTATTGCTATACAGTAGGAAAAAAATTACGGAGGTCTACTGTTGTCTTGGAAGACTGGAAAAAGGAAAATATAGTGCCCATTAAAGAAAAAAGGTGGGGCAAGGGGAAAGGAATGAAAAGATTATGTGGAATATCTGGTAAATCTGACCTCAACATCTGGAGGGGGGGAAAAAAAAAAAAAAAATCATGGAACAAGTGATCAGGGGCTATTGCTAAGCACATGGAGATCAGAAAAAGCTTACAAATTTATCAAGAGAAAAATCATGCCCAACTACTTTGATTTTCTTCTATGGGGCTGGCAGACTCTGCAGATGGAAGGACAGCAGGGCCTTTAGCAAGGCTTTTGACATGGTCTGCCATGATAATCTCATTTGTAAAATAAGGAAATACATTCTAGATGAATGCAGTATATGGTGCTTATGTAACTGGTTGGACTGTTTTACTGAACCAGTAGTCAATAATGGCTCAATACCTCTTCTCAATTAGAGATTAAGGAAACTTCCTCAGGGCCATGTCTTGGGTCCAATATTGCTTAATATCTTCAATAATTATGTTTAGGATGGGACGAGTGCACATTGAGCAAATTTGTTGATAACAACTAGCTGAGTAGAGTTTCAGACACACTGGAGCAAGGGGTTAGCAACCTATAGCCCAAGCCATGTTATCTGGCCTGCAGAGCTGGGGGGGCTTCTCCTGGGTGGTGCTGAACACAGAGCCTGTCCAGATTTACATGCAAAAATTTAAATGGCTAAATTATAATATCAGTGCCTTTTGCACAAGAATATAAACTCATGGCTGGGACCACCTGAAACATAATACAGTTAATCCCATCTCTGGCTTTGGTATCATGTATACCCCATGCCCATCTACTCTAAACCGATTATAAGTAAGTTCCCTTTTCAAAGTGATTGCCTTTCCCTTATCATATTCTTCACCAGTCTAGGCATCTGGGCCAGTTGGAAAATATTTTGGGATCTGCCTTGTTATAACAAAGATCTATACAGTGCCTCACAACTCATGTTCTCAGGTGCTCAATTCAAGTAATCAAGTCCTATTGCAATTAATCAAGTAGTATACTTCCAGTTTAGGGTGTTAGGCTGGAGCAATCAAGCCATACTATACATAGGCAAATGATAAATCTCCTGAGCAATCAAGGGTCTTTCTGCATGTCAGTTTCATCCACAACAACCAGAGATGGATCCAAACAGGCTAACATTTACAACACAACCAAAAGACAATGACCACCACCCTGCCAGCTTTGTCTGGACCCTGATATTCAACCCATCAAGAAAAATCTGCTTTGAAGAGTCAGTATAAGAGAAGAATGAAGCTGCCAGCAAGGCGTGCTCATCTCAGAAGGGAAACACCACACTGACCCATCATAACCTGCACCCAGCTGACCACCGTCAGTAACAGATCTATGCTTGGAGAGAGGCTACAAAGATTAGGGCTACTTCCTCGCCCATGTTGGTGAGAAAACTGCTATTACAGCTAGAAATACTAGGCTTGATTTTAGCTTGTTTTATTTGTAGATTGCAATAGCCTACCTGTCATTTTCCTGTGTAATGCATTATTTAACTAGCAAAGCCTTCCCGCTATCAGTAGAAACATTGTGTCAGTCTTCCTAACCACTAAGCAGCCCATTTTAATTGCAATAGGTGGTGATAGTAGTATTGTGGAGGAAAACGGTGACTACCCAGGCTCTGGCTCCAACAGCATGAGCCAGGTTGGAAGTGGTCTATGCTAGAAGCAACCCACACTCGGAGCCAAGTGCTACTGAAGTGGTCCCTTTTGCTGCCAAATGTTGTAGATCCATATTCTGGAGAGTGGGGCTAAGATTCAAAATGACATTGATAAACTGGAGAATGGGCCTGTAAATCAACCAAATGAAATTCAGTAAGAACAAAACATGAAGTCCTGCATTGGAGATGGAACAATTGCATGCACAAATACAGACTGGGGAAGGTCTTGCTAGGCTGCAGTACTGCAGAGAACTTGGGAGTTACAGTAGACCATAAGCTGAATATGAGCCAACAGTGTGCTCTTGTTGCAAAAGAGGCCAAAGCATACAGGGCTGAACTAACAGGAGTATCATTTACAAATCAAGGAAAGTGATTCTTCCCCCCTAGCCAACACTCCTGAGGTCTCACTTCAAGTACTGTGTACTCTCACTTGAGTGCTGGGCTCCTTACTTCGAGGAAAAATGTGAACAAATTAAGAGTCAAACAGAGAGCAACAGAAATGATTAAAAGTTCTGGGAAATGTCTTATGAGACAAGGCTGAAAGAACTAGGATTATTCATTTTGGAAAAGACAGGAGTGATTTGATGACAGTTTCCTAATACAGTTGAAGGGTGGTTATAAAGAGAATGGAGACAGACTTATTTCTATGGCTGCAGGGGACAGGACAAAGAGCAATGGTGCTAAATTGTGGCAAGAGAAATTTAGGTTGGATATTAGGTAGAATTCTCTCACTATGAGGGTGTTTAAGCATTGGAACAAGCTACTCAGAGAGGTTGTGGAATCTGTCTTCAGATGCTTTTAAGATCAGGCTGGACGACACTCGACTAGGATGATTTAGTCAGCGATGTCTTGAGCACTGGGTCTATCGCATTAGATGACCTCATGTGGTCTCCTCCACATTTACTCTTCTAAAGTTTTCCCCATGAGCTTCAGAGACTGCAAAATAAGCACTGCTGCTAGATAGTCTTTATTTTCCTTTAACAAAGTACACAAAGGCACAAAATTCACTGAAAATATTGTTATTATTGTACATGTATAAATAGTGCTTAGTATTCAAGTACAATCAAGTGCGGAGACTTCCTATATTTTATGTAAACACAAACTAGTTCTCGTGCCTTTGGCATTGCCTGCATTGCAGAGAAGCCAAGAAATATAATATCCTAATGCCATTTAACCATACTCTGTCAAAAGCAGACAAATGACAAAGTTGTTAGTTATAATGACACTTTCATACTGCTTAAGCTGAATGCCTATAGACATGTTAAGCCTGTAAACATCTAGACACTTAAAATTCATTCAATCCATTTTAATAAGTAAGCATACAAGTCTTAAGAGTTCACTAAACCAAAACTCCACTAGACAAGTCATTGCCAATTATTATTGAAGTTCTAGGTTTAAGAACCAAAAAGGGACACTAGTTTTCAGGTCACCTATATGGGAACCAGAAATACTTAGTTTTAAATATGCAAAATAGAACCAAGGCTACCTATGACTGTGTTAGACTTCAACCAACTGTACATTCTGCAGTGCATTAGCTCACTGAAAAAGAGTACACATTTAATTTATAGTACCCAGTAGTCCACATAAGCTTTGACATACTGTGGTAGTGAGGCAGTTTGAGCTCAAGTGAGATTTTAAATCATTCTGTTTTAAAAAAGCCCACCTGAAGAGTAACAACAGGCATGAACAAAGCTAAAACTAGCTACAGAAGGCACTTGAAGCATTATTCTGCTTCTATGACAGACTCTTCACTTCGTTCAGCTGGAGCAGCAGAATCAGATTGAATAAATGCCGATGCTGTTTCATTATCCATCTCGTCTTTCTCAAGCTCTTCAGCTGACTTGTCTTCTTGCTGCTCAGTAGCTGATGCTGTGGCTTTTATCTGGTCTGTCTCAATAATGTGTGTAACTTCAGGTTCTGTAAAACCAAAAAAACCAAAACAATATCAATCATTGAATGATTTCTAGGAATAAAGATACAGTTAACACTTGCATAAAAACATACATGAAACTTATACTCCATAACATATTTCAATTAGATTCAGATTTAGACTACTGTTACTTTATAAAAGCTTTAAAATACCAATAACTGATTGAGATGATACAGAATGATGTCAAACTTTGTGGGTAGAAAAATAAAAAAGGTAGCACAATGGAAGGAAAGAAGCATCAGAACTGGGCTGAAAGCTCTCAAGAAAGCTTCATATATTTCTTGTTTATTTAACATACATGTGTTGCATATACACACATTAAGAGAACATGAATCTTAACAAGTACTTCAGAGTTAGGAAATACCAGAACTAAAATCCCCTGGGCAACTTTTATTTGGCCTCCCTGTAAGGTGCATTATACCCCAATCTATTCTTCTCTGTCCCCATAATGCATTGGCTCAGAGACACATGAGCTTTCATATGCAAAAATCTACTTAGTCTCATATCCTAGATGAGACAAAAGATCCTCTACAGAAGTAGCACAGACAATCCTAGTGCTGGAGTTTCTTTATTTTAGGGAGCTTAATTTCGCAACTTTAAGTACTCTTTTAATCTATATTTGTACACTATTTCCTAAGTATTCTTAAATTTTCAAAATACCCTTCTGAAAAAAAATTGGAATTCCAGCGTCATCACATACTGCAAGTCATTGACAGAGCTGAAATTTAAACCCATCGCACTTTCTGACTTAAAAGGTAATAGATGTAAGGTGACAACCTATGCAATAGTCAGCTCCAGCATATCATGGGGGACATAAGTTTCAGAGAAATCTGCCTACAGCACAGGTATGATAATTGTGAGGATCTGGGGATTCTACTACAAGCTCTGGTACAGTATGGTACCTAGATTCATAGATGTTTAGGGTTGGAAGGGACCTCAACAGATCGAGTCTGACCCCCTGCCCTGGGCAGAAGAGAGTGCTGAGGTCAGATGACCCCAGCCAGATGCCTATCCAGCCTTTTCTTAAAGACCCCCAAGATAAGGGAGAGCACCACCTCCCTTGGAAGCCCATTCCAAATTCTGGCCACCCTTACCATGAAGAAGTTCTTCCTGATGTCCAGCCTAAATCTGCTCTGTCAGTTTGTGCCCATCGTTCCTAGTTATCCCAAGAGGCGCTCCGGTGAACAGAGCATCTCCGATCCCTTGCTGCATCCCCCTAATGAATTTGTAGGCAGCCACAAGATCCCCTCTCAGCCTTCTCTTGTGGAAGCTGAAGAGATCCAAGTCCCTTAATCTCTCCTCATAGGACTTGGCCTACAAACCCTTAACCATATGAGTGGCCCTCCTCTGGACCCTCTCAATTTTATCCACATCTGTACCCAGAGAGTGGTGGAGGACTGGGTGTTTTTGACCTGGAGAGATGTAGGCAGTGGAAACCCCAGGGCTCAGTCCTGGGGCCTGTACTGTTCAACATCTTTATCAGCCATCTGGATGTGGGTATGGAATGCACACTGTCCACATTTACTGATGACACCAAGTTGTGGGGCAAGGTGGGCATGCTGGAAGGGAGAGACCGAATGCAGCTAGATCTAAACAAATTACTGCAAGGTACTGCATCTAGGGAGAAGGAACTAGCAACACACCTATAGACTGGGAAACACCTTTCTTGTCAACACGGTGGCAGAAAGGGATCTTGGAGTTATTGTTGACTCCAGGATGAACATGAGCTGCCAATGCATGTTAGCTTTACCCACTGCTTCCCGCACCTTGTCGTGCATCTACAGATGTATCACAAGCAAGTCCAGGGAGGTGATCCTTCTTCTCTACGTGGCTTTGGTCATGCCACAGTTAGAGTACCACATCCAGTTCTGGATACTGCACTTCAAGAGGGATGTGGCTAGCACTTGGAGGGTCCAAAGGAGGGTCACTTGCGTGGTCCAGAAGCAGCAGGACAGGCCCTACAAAGAAAGGCTAAAGGGCCTGAACCTATTCAGCCTCCACAAGAGAAGGCTGAGAGGGGATCTGGTGGCCATTTACAAACTCACCAGAGGGGATCACCGAGAATTGGGGGAGGCCTGGGTACCACCCAGGGTTACTAGGAATAATGGCCACAACCTGTTAAGAGAGAAGGTTCAGGCTGGATATCAGGAGACATTACTTTATAGTTGGGGCTGCCAGGCTCTGGAATGGACTCCCAAGTCAGGTGGTACACTCCCTTACCTTGGGGGTCTTCAAGAGGAGGTGGACAAGATATTTGGCTGGGGTGATATGACCCCGGCACCCATGCCTGCCCAGGGCAGGGGGTCGGACCTGATGATCTGTTTAGGTCCCTTCTGACCCTAAGCGCTATGATACTTCTCAAAGTACGGTGCCCAAAACTGGATGCAGTACTCCAACTGTGATCTGCCCAATGCCACATAGAGGGGAAGTATCACTTCCTTGATTCTATTTGTCATGCATCTGTTAATGCATGATAACATACAGTTAGCTTTACTGATGATTTTGTCACACTGATGACTCATGTTCATCTTGGAGTCCACTATAACTCTGAGATCCCCTTCTGCTTTTATGCTGCTGAGAGGGTCATTCCTCGGGCAGTAGGTGTGCTGGATATTTTTATGCCCTAGGTGCAGCACTCTGCATTTGTCCTTGTTGAACTAGCAATTGAAATGTCTTTTCTGTACGTTTAACCTCTTTGGACTCACTTCTCCTTGCCTACCTAATCCCAGTCTCCACCTTGTAGGCTTCTTAATCCAGTCTGTTAACCTAGCTCCTCATATCTGTCCTACTTGCCCAATCTCCAGTCATCCCCAGGCAATTTGTTACCCAACACACCCCAATCTATTCCTCTGCCCCTGGTACCCTGCCCAGGCCCCTTGGCCTGTCGTCTTTGCCTACTGATCCCAGTTGTCCCCCTACCCTCTAAGAAAGATTGAATAGATATTTTTCACCTTCGCTATTAACTCCTCAACCTGTTCCAAGTCCCCAGTCTTCCTCTAAACTCCTTATACAGCCTTATTGTCTTCCCACCGATAAACAGGTTAAGTGACCACCGAACTTCTCCCTTGAGCTCCCAATCCCCCTCGCATTGTCTGGATGTTGCCATCTTCCCACCCCATCCCTTGCATAATTCTCATTACTCCTCATCTCAATTTACTCTTTCCCTGCCCCTCATCCAGCTCCTGTCCTCTCTGCATTTAAGTTGTCCTTCTGAATGCTGCCTGAGCAACAGCAATGGGGTAAATGAGGGCACAGGGGAAAGAAAAGACTCCTGTTTTGTTTTCACTGCTCAAAATGACCCTTGTCTGCAGCAGCAGCTAACAAGGAAAATACTAGTTTTGCCACTGTCTGAACACTGGTTGCTCTGTGGGGATGGCACATACAGAGTCTGGTCACGTAAAACAATGGAACATACTTACTTGCTAGGCAGGAAACGTGTGTAGTTATCAGCACCAGGAGCTGGACAAGAACTGAGAAGATCAGTGACACATTGAGCAAGAACAAAATCTGAGATTCTAGATTTTAAAGCTCTGAGGGAATACGTTAAAACCTGAGAGCTCAAAATGACTAAAATTTGGGAGGACTGTCACAGGAACAGCAGACTTCTGCCAAAGCACGGAGATGCTAGTTCTTTAAAAAGGAAAGCTTACCAGTATGTGGGGTTTGTTGTGTGCTTTTTTTGTTTTTAAAATAAAAAAAACAATACAACTCCCATCTTACCTCAGTTTTAAAAGCTGCTGAAACAAGCTAATTGAAACATTTCAGAAAGAGTCAGCCAAAGGCAGACAGCACATAGATTTCAGCCCTAACAGTCAAAGTTTGAACACTTAATCTGACAATGGAAAACAGGGCTTCATAAAAAAAGCAACTTTAATCAATGGTGCATTTTTCCTACAATAAAGTTATATCTGGTGTTAAAAGCTCTACTGTAGCATTGTAATTGATTTCACATTATAATGATTTCATTATAAAATTAACATATCTAAAAATAAATAATTTAATTGACTGTAATAGTTATAATTAAAGAGGGATAAATTAAAAGCTAATTTTTGTAAGATGACAAAAGTGCTAAAATTTACATATTTAAATCTGTTCATTTCTCAAGAGAATTAGTAATCAACTCTTGATTTACCACATTTACTCAAGTCCAAGAAAACTCTGAATTTAAGACAGACAGTCTCCAATTATTAGATTACATACATGGAAAGTGTATTCATGGAGAAGGCACTGAATGGAAAACCTGCATGCTGCTGTTGTCTTTGGCCGAGTTGGGCTTGATGCACAGCGGCTTCTGGCAGCATCAAACGAGTGGCTCCCCCCACACCTGCACCAGCAGGGGGCAGTGGCATACTAGTTCCCCCCTCCTACACCTGCTCCCGCCAGTTGGAGAGACAGGTGAGAGTTGAGGGGACAGGAGAGAGGAGCCAGGCAGAAAGCATGCACTGGAAGAAGGAACCTACATGCTGCTACCACTGTTCTTGGCCAAGCCACTTCCCACAGCTCCAACAGACTCAAGTATGAGACTGCTCCTAAGAGACGGCTTTGTTTTCCCCATGCTGAATGAGGATAAAATCCCCATCTTGGAATGGAGTAAATATGGTGGTTAAAGGGCATAAAAATATGCCTAGTACACTACGTGAAGCGGATTTAGAATATTGAAATAGCCATGTTATAGTAACCTTAACCCCACTGAATCCAACAGCCATGCACTTAACATTCTTGTTTAGTCCTTAGCAAAAAAGCAAGTGTAAACAGAGCTGTCTTCAACTAGCTGACCTTTGGCTACAGACCCTCTCCCACAGTAACCAGTGAGATCACAGTATTACGATTTCACAGGTTGACTAAGTAGAAGTATAGACTTGTTGTAAGGGAATTCATAAAAATGTTATAAGCATCTACCAAGTGCAAAAGAAATCAACTAAAGTAGACCTAATGTGCAGCTTTAATTCTTTTTAAAGAAATGGTGATAGCTACAGCACTGCTAGCAATAAAAACACATTTAAGAACAGGAGATTGAGCCACCTTTTTTAGTTGTGTTTTTTTGTTTCGTTTTTTTAAAAGGGAAAGTTGGGGGCAAAGCATGGCAAACACATACCCATCGTCTTTCACCCTGACATTCTGAAATGAGAGCAATAGACTTTTGTAGTAGCTGTACAGCAACAATGGTATCCAGCCATCTCTAATTACCCAGAGTATCTGTCACTGACAGAAGAAATCCAAGGGTTCTAACTATGCATAATTTCTGGATTGCATTAGATTACCAGCTACTTTTTCTTAACTACAAAAGGAAAAGCCCTTATATGATTAAACATTCTGAAAGTTTGTTCTTACAGCTCCAATGGGAGAGAAACAGATTGAGAAAATTCTGGACATACCCTGTTCACCCTCCTCTTTAGCATCCATTCTCTGCCAGAGAGAGAGTCAGGGCACTGGGCTAGATAGGCCTGTAGTCTGAGCCAGTAAGCATCTATTCTTATGTTCTTATCAAAAAAGTGAAATGTGTTTACTTAATATAACCTAGCCACACTCATATATGTCAATTCTGTACGACTAACAGCCCCAAAAATGGGACAAGAAGTTCAAGACTTACATGAAAGCTACAAGATACTGTATACAGAAGCTTTATGCATTGTGCTGAACTTCATACAGTCTAAAACAGCATTTCAGTCAAAAGGAAGACATACCAAAAAAGCTGACAAACTTCTCAGTTAGATGTATACATTTCTCTCACCAAGAGACTGGTTGGTGATATGAGAAGAGGGCAGTATTATTTAAAGCTTTTGTCTAGTTGCACACAAAGCAAAATCATCATCATTTTAAATGCACAACAGTAGATTTCAGTTTTATAGATCATATCTGACATTATTAGGTCACACCATAAACTCCATGTGTCCTTTAAGTGCACATTTTGGGAAGCTGTGAGGAATCTCTATTAAATTATGAAATCTTCAGAACTACAGATCACAGTTTAATTAAGTAATCTTTATTTAAAAGGGACTCTGCAAGGTTCTGCTACAAAAAGTCAGATATCAGGACCTGCAAGCCTGGGGGCACCAACTCACAGAAAAAGCCTAAGGAGATGCATGCATTTCCTACCACAGATTCATTCTGGACTAGAGGGCACAGACCTAGCCCTCTAATAGTTTTTGCAGCTAATACTTCTATTGGCTGAAGTGATTTTACAACCTCTACTCTCTCTCCTTTGCCTGGGACAAAATACATCATTATTTTATTGGTCTTAGTATAGCACAGAATTATTTGGGGAGATGACAAAAGGTAAACCTTAAAAGAAGCTAAACATTTCTCTCTACTACAGGAGACTCAGAAAAACACTGCACTAAAATGTGAAGGGTTTTTAAACCCAAAAGCTTGTCAAAAAACTCTTTTCCAACTATTTAAGTTGGTCTAATAAAAGATATCAGATTCACCCAAAGAACCTTGTCTGCCTATGTCCTTAGACCAACACTGCTAAAACCTACAACCCTGGTAAGATACTTACTTTAGACATTTAGAAGTGGGTATCAGGAATATTTGTTTCTTAGGTACTTTGCATGCATGGTTCTTGTACTAGAAGGAAGACAGGAACAACCCTTGGGTGCATTACATCTAGCCCCTTGGATTTGTATACACTCAGCTTTTTAAGTAGTCCCTAACCTATTCTTTCACCATGTTTTACCTTCCAAAGACCAAATGTTTCGACTAAAGACCATCCAAATACCCTCAGTAAGTACAGCTACGTTGTATTTTTAGAGTGTAACAATAATGTCTCAGAGATGAATACTGGGCACTTGTAATCATGGATGTTGTTATAAGAGGCCAACAAGGCTTACTAGTTGGAAACTCAAGACCGCAAGCTGGCATAGGAACTATACCTGGTCTTACGAAAGAAGGCTTCTTGGCCTTCTTTAGTAAGTCCATTCTTCATGGCTGTCTTAAAAGAGTCCCTCAGACCTATTTTTGCCTTCTCAGACAGCAAATCATGAGAAGTAAGGATATAGAATAGGTGGGAAGGAAAAAAAAAAAAATCAAGGCCCTTCCAGAAGACTGGCAGCTTTGTGAAGCTGGGATAGGAGTGGCTGACACTTTTCAGACAAGTCTTGTTGAATTCATGATGGCTTCACCTTACCTGTCCCTGGGCTCCTCAGCTGCCTCTACAGCAATTTGCACCATCTGAGTGCTGCATGATGCCCTAGGCAGACAAGGTTCTTTGAGTAAGTGTGATATCTTTTCTTAGACCAAGTAAATAAATTTAAGGCATTGTTTAAATACAGTTGGTCTAACAAAAATATCACATTTACCCAAAGAACCTCATCTGCCTATGTCCTTAGACCAACATGGCTACAACCAACACTTCCAAACCTTCTCTCTTCTGAAGTTGTTCTAGTCTTCCACACCTCAAATGAGCAACAGCCGCATTCAGAGATAAGGATAGCAGATTAGGGACTGGCAACTCCATTGTGGTGGATGGACTCAGAGAATCCTCCCATTTAGGAGGCGAAACTTGAAGGCTGGGCAAAAGAGGCTTGCAGAGCCAATAAACAGGAACCTGGGCAGTACAACCTGTCTATAAATGGACAATGCTAGAAAAAACCTTCAAGTTCACAAGAGAACACATGGGTTTCTAGCTGGTACAGTCTGAAGCAGGAACAGCAGCAGAGATGTTTGTTACTACAAAACGGTCAAGTTCCTCAGAGCCATAAATTATTTTAGCACTACAGGACACTCTGGTAACAGCAGATGATACTAGATAGCACAGAGCCTGCAGTGAGATCCATTTGTTCCTATGCTTCCTGGACATCCTCAGCATGGGCATGCCCGAACCAGGCGGTACTGTGGCACTGATGAGCTTCCCCAGGATCCACAAAAGGCACACAGGCTCAGAACTGGAATGGGAAGGAGATGGAAGTTTCCCTTCCCCATTCCAGAGTTTCTTGACAAGATCTCCTGCTTCAAAGCATATACAGTAAGGTTCATCTTTATGACAGAGAGGGAAGCTAAATAGTTTCAAATAGGTGGAAAGTATTTCTCTTGGCTGAGCAGGATGTGAAATTCTATCAAACTGAAATAAAAAAATCCCTACTACATTTTATTCCAGCCACTGTAATAAAGAAGTTGGCCAACAGAACCTGAAGCTTATTCTTTTTAAAAGAGAAATTCAAAGTCTTGAAGGGGTGCTAACTGGCTCAGTCACAGTACTACATAAATACTGCTACACCATTTTTAGCTTAGTGAGTAGACTGTGCTGCTTGGCAGAGTAAGTATAACTATTCCCAGTATAAGTTACAGCAAGAACCTATAGACACCTTTTTGGACTGAACTGGATCCAAGTTCTTTGATTTCACTGCACTTGGAGACTGAGGCTGAAGCTTCTTGGCTCAGCTGATTAAACAGCACAGACTATGACAGAAGAAGGGAGTCCTGTATAAAGGGCTGCAAGCAGTAACAGAACTGCTGTACAGTGTATTCACTCACTACAAACAAAAGAGATTGCTGAACTGTTCCAGAAGTACTTGCAGTTAGAGCATGCTCAATGGGACAGTCTTCAAGCCAGCCAGTTTCAAGTGATTCATGTAGAAGGAGACCTTAGTAATGAGATCCCCATGCATATTGTATTCTAACCTACTGTATTTTTTAAAAGAACTCATGGTATAAGTCAAGCAATTAGGCACTGATTGATATAAGTTTCAGTTTGTGCCAGTAAATGTCTTAATACATCACTAAGTGCTGTTAATGTCCTCTGCCCTGCAAACATGATCACCTGGCTCTCATAGCACATACCAAGTGAAAGTTGATGCCATTCTGTACCAAACATTAAAGATTACAACAGGAAGAGAGTTTTATTTGACAGACTACTAGAACAATTTCCTGTAGTCAACTGTGTTTTCAACCTCTTTGAGTAAGCACTTAGGTGACAAGAAGTGCTCCATAGCTCTCCAACCCCACATATTCCTGGTTTACAATACTAGTTAAATCTAGTAAGTATTCCAAATCTAGTTTAAGTGAAGATTCTTTGGTTTGAGCTTACTACTGTGTTCTAATCTGTACCAAATATACTGCATCTTCATGTTGGCTGAACACCAGATGCTTACTGTATTTGCAGGCTATAAAACTTCTCAAAAGGAACTTTGTTAAATTAAAATTGACAATTTGTCTTTGAACCCTCTGATTTTAAACAAGGGAGTTTTACTAGATTTTCCTGCCCTGGGGAAAATAGCAAAACTAACTTAAGGAACAAAGGCAGGAATTTCAACACACCTAAACCAAATGACCTGTTGAAAAAACATTGAAACTTAACTACTTAGGGACACAACACTGCCTTAAGCTCTGCACAAAGTGCATCAGTTCAGTTTGCTCTTCATCAATAAGATGGGAGCCAAGAATTTCATTAAGCCATACTTTCAAGTCAAGGTTACAATGTAAGCAATTGTGAAGTACAGGACAGAATGCTCCTCCAACCAAAAACACCTTTCAGATGGGGGGAGGGGATAAAGAGTGCAGACACTGAAGAACAATGCAAATGTGCACACTATGAAGTTGTTTTTATTCTTATAAAACAAATATTTTAAAGATGCAGGAGGATAAATCCTTTATGTATAGCGTATAAATGAGAATGGTTCAAAAACTAGGTTTTACATTTCAAGGAAATAAAAGGACAAAGCCAAGAATAGTGTGTATTGGGGGGGGATTTGAAATAAATGTTACAAAACAATAGGTTTGATAGAACTAGCACTCACCTTCAATCTCTTGATTTTCTTGTTCTTTTACCCCTCCAGAATGCAGAGTTCCAGGGGTAGTCTGCAATTCTGCAGGCTGCTTCTTTTCAAAGCTTATGTCTGGAAGTCGTGGAGCCTGGGGTCTAGTTTTCCTTGCAGGATTCAGGAAAAAACAGTAGGCACACCTAAATGCTGCACAAACATTTACAAAAGCACATGCAATAAAGGTCAGAAAAGTCTCACTATGCAAGCTGATTCAAATATCATATCATAGTCTTGATTTAGGATTCTCTAGAAATGAAAAACAGTTCAATATTTAAAAAAAAAAAAATGACTTCAATACCCAACTTCACTTTTTTAGGTTAACTAATTTTAAATTCAGCTATTTTTCAACAGTATTCCAAGTAGTCTACTTTTCAATTTTAGGGCTGATAGCATAATTCCTGAACTTCTTGGTACGCACAACTCCATTTTCTCTTATTAATCTGTGCACATATCTATCCATTTAATACCCTTTTACTTTCTGCTCTGCTTCTTTAACTGGTGAACATCTTTGCTGAGCTGTAGGAGCAGAGTCACCAACAAAAGAATGCAACTCACTCCTGCATAATGCCATCATATGACACACTGAAGTCTGCCAGGAAGGTTTAAGAAACAGTGCTAAATAAGTTGTTTTTCTTGCTTAAAACAGGTATCAATATTGCTACCCACTCCCCTTCCCATATGCAATGTCATTTATTATTTGATGAAATATTCAGCTTGGACTCTAGTAAAATAAAAGCCAGGTTTGTTTTAGAGAAACAGTTAGTAAATCCAGTACTTTAAAAAACACATTTGCAAAGACTAAAGAAAAGTTAGTTTTTGACTCCCTGGACTGTCTGGAAGCTGACCTCCAACAAACTTCTTATGGTTAGTGGGAAATACTAAATATATTCCATTATTATATCTAATACCTTCCTCCCAGAATCAAGAGAAATGTGACATATCCATACAGAACTGGAGGTGAGGGGGAGAGGCAGATGGGGAAAGGAAAAGAGAATTGCCTGGGACAATTTCTTAGCCATTAAATTTTGAACTTACTGTAGCTCTTGAGAGGAGGCACAACAAAACATCTGTGTTCAATAAAGAGCTGTGTCTGTCTTAAGTTATTGTCAGCCATAAACTCACGTACAGCCCCCCCAGGGCTTGTTCCCACTCTTTCTGTTGCCTCCCTGAGATCTTCTTGCCAAGGCAAGATCTTGTTTAAGTTCTTGGTAAAGTGGAGTACTTTAATGTCAGATAGTTTCTTGATATAAAACCCTTCTGAGAGCCATTCATAGCCAGTAGCGATTCTCAAGGATGCACTGGAAGAGGCTTATTTTTACTGAATAGTTTTATACACATAAAATCCTTGGCCTGCAGGTTATAATAAATACTTTTTTTAATCTTAGTGCATCCTAAGCTAGTGTAGTAAGTTACCATAAAACTTAGTATAAGGTTTGGTATACTCAACTAGAATCAAATGAAACAACAGCAAGTCTCCTATGAAGAATTTTTAAGCAGTCAAAAAATATATATTTTTTAAAGAGTGCAGGCTATGCCCACTAGTTCTTACCAATGTATTCAAATTCCTCCTTCAGAGCCATACCATTATGAGAGAAACACTGCTGACATATAAGGGCATACCTAAAAAAAATGCAATAACTTATTTGACTACATCCAATATAAAATATTGCATATCTATTCTATCATCTTGATTTTTAAGGAATTTAATTATTCCTAACACGTAACCAAATGTAATAGGCAAATTTAACCATTTAGCAGGGTCTCTTCACTTGCACATTAACAAAAACCAAAAAAAGTTTAATTCTTAAAATTGTAGTTTAAAAAGTAGTAAAGATTTGACTTTTACACAAAAACCCAACCATGAGGCAAGTTAAGCCTCATGATTTAGCAGTTCAGCTTCACACCATATTCAACAGAAATAGATTTCAATACATGGAACGGAGCATAAAAGTTTAATCATTGGAATAATTACCTTATCCAGCTTAAGCAAGCAAGTACATCAAAAAATTTCAGAAGGCAACAGGTAAACACAAAAAGACAATCCAGCTAAATAAAGGGAGTCGGGTGTTTTTACTTGATGTTTGGCTCCTTCTCCTACTCAAACTTCAATAAAGGGTTTCCCTTTAATGCAGCTTCTGTTCATAGGTAGAATTTAAGCTTCCAATACTCAGAAAGCACATTTCAGCAAAACAGATTTCACAAGATGCACTGCAATGAGCCACTTTACAGTGAAAACACAGCTGTTACTCAATACCAACTGCAAACAAGAATTAGCATTCTACAATATCTTTAACCCTGAACATGTAAAAAAGCAGTGAAACATCCCACACTTGTCATGTATTTACTTATCATTAGCCTCTTTTGTTTTTGTTTTTTTTTTACCTGTTCTGTGGACCATCACCAACTAAATACTCAATAACTCTATCCAAAGCTCCCCTTTCTCGAGGAAGAATAGGTCTTGCTAAAGGAGGACCTGGAGGATGAAGACCTATCAAAAGAAACAATTTAAAAAGATTACTTTCAGCTACATATTGGCGATATATGATGCGACAGTTCTACTGGAGATAGGCTAGCAGCTTCATACAAAGATAACAGAAAATGTCAAACTGGTAAAGATGTATTAGAGCCAAAGATGCTATTTTATACTCAAAATGGCCAAATTACAGTTCATTCCCTGAAAAAAAACTGTTACTCAAAACTGATCTTCTGATCCCATATTTCCATTTTCCATCATGTACTAATAAAAGATTTTCACATTTCTAAGGACAGTCAAAATACTATAAGCTTCATAGTAAAAGCTGCTTACAAAGTTGCATACAGGAAGATCCATTCTGGGTCATTCTTGTATAATAAAGGGCTTAGTCCATCTGTCTGTCCGTCATGCTCTTGGAGCACTCCGGTTAGTAATACAATCAAGCAGAGTGTGGAGCAGTGCCATGACCATGGGGACAGAGGAGATGGAGTGTGTGTATGTGTGTGTGTGTGTGGGGGGGTGTAGCTAGTAGCACTCGGGGGGGGGGGGGGGGGGGGAGGGAGGGGGGAAGGCAGCAGTGCTGGAGGTGGTGGCGTGCAGTGCTGGCAGAGGGGGACAAAAAGGGATGGCAGGGGCAAGCTTTCCCCCACTGCTCCTGGGAGGCAGTGGTGGCGGTGCAGGGTGGTGGGTGGCAGCACTCTGTCCCTGCCTGCCCCTCCCCCCCGCCAGTCATTCTTGGCAGGTAATTGGCTAGTTTACACCTGAATTGGACGAGCTGTTAATATTATGTCACAGCAAGGCCATTTTACATCGCTTAGTCAGCATAAAGGAGCTTTTAAAGTGGATATTAGTGTAAAAGCACCACAGGACCCAAGTATTTACTAGACATCAGAATTTTGCCTCAAAACGTCACTTCACTATCTGACAAAGCTGAAATTTCTGCCCTTCAAACGTGGTTTATTAATAATCCAAACACCGATTTAAAAATAAATAAATAAATAAATAAAATAAAATAAAAAAAAAAAATCACAAGATCGACAGGAAGAAATTAGCTGTTAAAATCTGACTGACACCACATTGATATCAATAATGAACTGAATCTTCACATCAAAACAGCATTTCTGCTAAGAAAGGTACTGCAGGAAAATAAGGAACATGTGATTTAATAAAGAGCAAAGGCTGCTGTAAAAAAAATAAACTACTAAAAGCTGACCATAAAGGATGAGCCCTATTGCTTGGAACGGGAAGAGACTGCTTGGAACATTCTCTCCCATCAATTTTAAGAGCTGAATTTGAAAAATTCAAGTACATTTTGCCCCCATACTATTTTAGAATACAAACCTTAACTTTATTTCACATTTCGTGTCATTACATGTCTTCTGTTGCATATATTAACACACTTCCTATAAATGCTAAACTATTGCTTCAGAAAGACTCCCCTAATAATGGAAACCTTCTGAAACTGTTCTTCCTCATCTGAAACTGTGAAGCGTTTCCTTCCTGAAACCACGGCAGTCCTATAAACATGAGCAGTTAAGAACTGAGGAACAAGATATATACTTTCAGATCTCTCTCTCTCAGGAATTCATCCCATTGTCTGATTCTGCTCCTCTTTTCATCTTCCCACACAAATACCAATTAAAAAAAAAAGTCTTCTGCCCATGAACCAGACTTTGGACACATCTGATCTCTACACAAATTGTAGATAACTTTAAAATGCATCTTTTGGACCTTAAAATCATTTTTTTCTTTAATACTGAAGTTCTCAGCCACACTAAGGAAAGATTTCCGCCAATCTACATTTCACATCCACACGATCCAGAAAGTTTACAAAAACCAAATCAAACTGGGAATATTGTTCCCTTGTTTTCTCTCTCATGGCCCATAGACAAAATTATGGTCAAAATAAAAATTACATGTACCTGGTAGTAAGGATTTATAACATCTCTCAACTGCATTTTATAGTGACATTTCCAGCTGCCTCCTAGGCTCCCTCTACACATGCAGGTAAAGGCAAAAAGAGATCTAAAAATGCAATACAAGTGATCAAGCCTCCTGTCCCGCCAACCTGATCCTAGGCTCCCCCTGCACGGGCAAGCAGCAAGATCCCGTGGCTGGGAGCCCCCTTAAGTAGGGGTGCCTCATGCACCCCAGGATGGGGGGATAACAGCAGTTGCAATCTTCCAGGCTCAGGGGTGCATGTAATCCCCAGGCTCTGGGAAAAAGAGGCAGCAGGGAACCTCAGGGCCATGGGGCGGGGGAGCAGTCCCCACAGCCGCAGTCCCCAGGTCCTGGGGGTTTCAAGCTGGGCATGGTGCACCCCTGTGGCTAAGAGACCCATCAGCTGACAGGGCTACAAGCTTCAGGGGAGACCCTGGTAGACATGCAAATTAAAGCTCAATAGCAACCAGCTATAAAATTCATACAATTCCGAGGTCTAACTTTATAACTGGTTGGAGCTTTTCATCATGTGCTAAAGTACTTTACCTGAAGACCAGCTGCATGTGCAATCATACAATGAACCAGGTATTTGCACAAAACTACAATATATGTAGTGGGGGCCTACTTGCCTCCCACTACTGGTTGCCTATATAAAAATCATGAATAGTTTCCTATATTTTGAAGGCAGTTTGCCTCCAACCCAAAATACCACCTGGCAATTTGCATTTTCTAATTTTTAGATACAAAATGTCACGTTCTTTTGTACTGCTTTTTTATGGATCATAGAACCACCCCCTAGTTGGAAACTTTATCTGTCTAGTTGGATTATTTTAACTATAACTATAACTTTTTCATCCAGTAATTTTTATAAATAGATATCCAACTTATATCAAGTGATTGTTAGAATAAAAACAAACAAGAAATTTAGATTTCTGACTTACTCTAGCTTTTGCTGCCAACAGCTAGCTAGAATGAGGGTAGCTGTTATATGCAACTGATGCTAGTTATATGGAGGAGTACTTCCTGTGATATGCATCAAGTTAGATTTCCTTCAGATTAATATTACTGATTTTTGGTATAATATTTTGAGCGATTTTTGAGTCAAGTTAATATTTCAAAGTCACAGCAAAGCCTAAAAATGTATCTGCTTTTTAAAACAGAGTGACACAAACAGCATTAAGTAATATGTGGGAGAAGTTTAAACCACAGCTGTTCATCCTTAAATTAAATAAAGCTGAATTAGAAGCATTTAGTAGAAGTTGCAATGCAAGTACTGAATCACCAACCACCTACTTGAAGTTATAATATATTTTTACTTCTTAATATTAGTAATACTCAGAGATCCATTAACAACGTTCATTAGAGCAGATTTAGCCATAAAAGGACCATGGTCAACAGCTCTGCTCCTCTGATAATATGGATTTTTCTAAAACAAGAGTAAAGCTCCTATGTGTAGGAGACAGCGACTTCATGGTGATCAGTCCTAGCCTGTGGGATAAAGTCTCACAGGAACTGAAATACCTCAAACTGTGTGGGGTCTGCCACTCTAAGTGCCAGGCACACTTCTGATCTGGCCTGCTCTACTACTCATGTATTTATAAACACAAAATTATGCTTTCCACCATGATTTCCTTCCTGGGGAGAAGATGCCAAAAGAAGGTAACCACATGAGATACTCAATTATTTACTACATTACCAGAAAACACTCAGGTACTACAGTGATGAGAAGAGAGCATGAACCACAGAGAATAGGACACATGGAAGATTATTAGTTTCAGTGCGACTTCTGGAGAAAGATAAGCACTAGAGTTAAACACAGAATAAAGGCAGCAACCCAAAATCAACACAGGCTAGTTAAAGAGCTTTTTTCTCTTTGTACCAGCCAAGAGAGAAAAAGGCTTCTCCCTGCTTGCAAGCAATGAAGTGAAAGAACAGTTACTTACCTACCAATAACCATGGCTATTTCAAGTTGTGTTTGGATCTTATTTATGGTATACACAGCACCTCATGTGAATGAGGTCAGAATCTTGGCCAGCAGCATTTACTGCTCTGCCTGTCTTTATACCCCCTAATTAATCTGAGGGCACAACAAGCAAAGCATCTCCAACTGCCCTTCTGTTCCCTTTGTTAATTAATTAATCTAATAAAGAATTATTTGAAAGAAGCAAGGATGAAGGTCAGGTTATGGAAATTGCACAGAAAACACTCTAAGCAGCACAGTTGGTACTCCTAGCAGAGGGAAGGCCTGAAATATTCTTGTGAGAACAGCACCATTTCCATAGCTTGACTGCCTCTGTCCAGAAGCAATGAATGGGTTCTACAAGTTGATATACGTTAGAGTTACAGTGGCTGCTCTTAGAATCAAGTTTAAGGGCTCTGCAGACTAATCAAAAGACCATTAGTTTAACTACAACAACATGGAGAGAGGTCAATTTAAAAAAAAATCTCAGGCCTTGTATTAACAGGAAGTATACATGGGTCCCCAGCTGCTTTTGGGACATCTGGAATTGTGTCATTACATGAAGAAGAGAGCATAAACAAGACCGGAGAGTCTCAAGAGTTCATCTACCAGCTGTGTGAAGCTACTATAGGAACTGGAAATATAAAGACCATTAAAAAGAGAGAAATAAATGTTAACACTCCTGGAGTGAAGAGCAATGAGCCATTAGGTGAACTGGCTCCCTCAGCTGCCCAAGTAGTAATGCCACAGCGGCTGCACAGTGGAGCAGGAATCAAAGCAGGGTAATTCTATATCAGTCAGAAAAATCAACATCTCTGCTTAATACATGCACCCTAATTTTGGGGACAAAGGTGTGCGCTGCATATGAGAAAATATGGTATTAAGAGGGTAGTAGTGAAAAAGGGCTAAGGCCATTTCAGTGCCAAGCAGTAGTTAACAGAAAGGCAATATCTTAAAACAAAAAGGCAGATAAGGTCCACCAAGGCGAAATTTGTCAATAAAACTAAACTAATATTTAATAACTGATTCTATACAAAGTCTGCAGTAGATAACAGGTGGACTCCTGAGCTTTAGGAAACCGAGATGCAGTCTTGACTTCTGTTCTTTATATGGTCGTGTGCCGGGGAGACATGAGCTCACACAGGTTTACCCCCCAAGGAGACATTTTTCTGAAGATTCCAGTCCTGTACACAAGAGACACGTGCGCCGTAAGGGATCTTCCATTCTTAATCTTTCCATTACACAGAGGGGAACAGTGACAAGGAATTCAAGTAACTGCCACAAGGTCACGCTGGGTTTCAATGGCAGAATTCAAAGAGAATACTCCCATGCTCCAACAACTAGTAATACAAGGAAGAATCCTTTCTACTGATAGAATAAGAGACTAAATCCTGCCAACGTTTGGAAATCTCTGCTGTTGAGAACACTGAGAACTTGGCAAAATTTCCAGCACTCTTGTCAGCCAACTGATACATCAAAGCACTGCCTGACATAATGAACTCTTCCCTTGAGTGCTCCAATATGATACAACTTACTCAAGACAAAAGGTGCTGCTCTATCATTTTCAGAAACCCAAGAGTTTATGCTGTTTACAAAGTTGGAATGTTATATTTCCTACTTTCTCTTTCCAAAAATTAGAAACCTAAACGTGCTTTTCAGAATTCTGCCAAACAGCAATGTCCAAGTTAAAGGAGGAGGAGCCAGAAGTGGCAAGCTAAAACGAACTCTCAAATGATACATTTACTGGGCCCCGCAACTACACATTTGTAGATTCTGAAAAAGAATTGTCCTGATACGACACTTTAGGTTAAACATTTTTTTCCATTTATAAAAGAGTATTTAATAAAACTTAAGTGTTCCCATTAAAAGGAGTGGACAAAGTTCAATACAGGTGTGAATGTATAGCGCTGGAACAGAAAAAACCATACACCAATACTTTTTTTCTAGTATTAACACTGACAACATATTCAGCACTGTGTTCAAAGCAACATAAGACTCTTCATGCAACCTTTAAATTGTAAAGCTCCTTAAATTTCTAAACCATAATAAAAAGAAGACAGAAAACACGAGAACATGGCTCCATAAGAATATCTTCAATTATCTGCATGCTAATTCAAACCAAGAATATGAATCTTAGTTCTCATGCTGTTATGAAGACCAGTAATTAATATAAACATCAAAAGCAATCATTGAAGAAAGACTGGTCATTTTTGCAAAGCTTGGCACACTCTCAACTACCTGCTGGTTATTAATTTTCAAACATATGGGAGCTCCATGGTAATACATGTTAAATTGATTCTCCTCTACAAAATACAGTATAATGAAAATGAATTATTAATCTTCTCTACTTTAGAGATGATTAAGCCCATTCAATTTTGTTGTAAGCCATGCATAAAGCTTAGATTTTAAAATATTTACTTGTATCTATTGAATTTATACAGTTTAAAGTGCAATGTTATGGCTGAGATTTTATATGCCTGAAAGATGGAGAATTCAAAAAATATGGCTTCCACAGCAAATGACACATCACATTTCTGGCCTTTTCTATTACCGTCTGACCAGACAAGCACCATACAAAGAAGGCACAATCAAGATGTTAGTTACTGAGGGAAATACTGGTATTTCTGTGCACATGAAATATTATTTGCAAAATTACACAAAAAGGAAATACAGATTTAACAGTTGGCAATTGTGAACCAAAAAAAAAAAAAAAAAAATCCAGTGAACCCACTTTTCAAATGTTCTATAGCTATAGAATCAAATTCAAACAAAACTAATTTCAGTGTGCTTGCATCTTAATACTGCTAAGGAAATTTGTTATGCTTTTCCTATTCGATTATTTAACCATCATTTAACCAATTTTCTTTCAGCAACCCAACAATGTAAGTGCCAAGTTTGAACTTTATAAAAACTCTGCTAAAGGCTGGTGTTTGACTAGGCACACACAACTGTACATTTATTTGTGGGATGGCTTCACTCAGAGAATGACTGGGGATTTACTAAAAGCCCTCATTAAGCACTTTTCTTTTGGACAAAGAACCTTCTAGTAATGTTTCACCATCACAATCATTCTATAGTAGGTTAGGGTATAAGAATACCGTATTTTCTCATATCTAACACACCCATTCCCCAAAAATCAGCCCCACAAAATTGGCTGCTGGGGTGTTTTAAGCAGGGCATCTGTTTCCTTTTCAGGAGAAAGAACTCCTGGAAACACTGTGCATGCATGCCATGCAGATGCCAAGATGGCTGCTTCTTGCATCTGTTCAGCAAACTAAAAGATAGAATCTTGTGTTAACCCTCTCAGTACCATAGCTGTTGGCTCAGCACTGTAGCTTATGCTCAAAGCAACAAGTGAGCTGTTGGTAGTATTTTCCTGAGGCCTGTATGTGGAAATGACACTATTTACAGAAACTTATACGAAGAACTACTTACAGCAAAGTAGTAACAGTCTGGCTATTACTCTTTGCAAAGGTCTGGGGCCTAACCTTGTGAGACAGAAGGCAAGCCAGGCTCCAGTTTTGGGCAGTGCACACCACCACAACATGCACCACTCCACTTTAACGTGTGGGTTTTTTCAAACCCAGGATCTCAGCAATGTAGCAGCATGCCAGTATATGCAATTTGTGCCCATGACTCTGGGGAAAAAAAACCCTCTCTCTACATTTTATTTTCCAGAAGAAAAGTTGTGCATTTTATTTGGTAGGGCTTCCCATGAAAGTCACTTCTCTTACTAGTTCATAGAGCTTAGTATCACAGGTCAGCCTAGATTAATTTAATAAAGTTTAGCTGGCATTTAGATCTTATTCCACTAAGTTGTTGTAATGTATAACCACATACGGTACTGAAATATGTTCCCAAGACTATACTTCCTCTAATAGCAAAAGATGTCTGTTTATCATACTTTTAAAATTGTAACATGCAAACTAAAAACTTAAAAATCACTTCAAAAGCTTACACTGGGGACCTAAAAGCACAAGTAGTATTCTCCTGGCTTTAATATAAAGAGGATCAAAGTTTCACTCTATAGAATGCAGATTAAATTACAAATCATGAACTTTCACTGCACCCAAATTAACCAAAAGTTCAATTGAAAAAGCATCAGCAGAAGAACCTGGATGAATCTTATAAAACCCCCAGCTATCCAACAGAAAAGACTTTTTGGAGTAATGCAGTATTTTACACATTACTCTAGGCTGCTTGAACATTCCTACTAGAATAAAAATTTAAATAAATGTCAAGATGCATGTTAAAAAATACGCACAGAGTTTAGTGAGAAACATGAGTGTATTCTGAAAGTGTTTTCCTTTGTACCCGATTTATATAAATCTGGAGCTTTCTTAAACCAAGAACATAAAAATATATGCTATACTGTTGACTACAGAATACTGCAAAGTTTTATTGCCATTTAAACAAAGAAGCCATAACAGTTAAATGAGCTCAGGCAATAGGTTTCAGTATCACAAGGTGCCAGCTGTAAAGAGTTATGGCTAATTGAATATGGAACTCCTGCTTAATCAGATAACTGCTCTGCTATTTCCAAATGAAATGCCATTTCCATACTGTCTGAAAATGGCCTGTTTTATTGGTAACCAGAGAAAACAATATAAACTGTAAATAACATTAAAGTGCTCTGTTTACCCATTCCAGGCATTGAAGTTGGGGATCCAGGACGTCGTGGTAGCACATTTGACTGCAAGGCTGGTGCAACAATTCTTTCTGGGGGTCCACCAGGAGCTGAAGTGTCCCTTTGCACATTAGATGTTGCCTGCACACCCGAGGCCTTGGGAGATCCTTGTTCAGGGCTTGATGGAGTAGGTGGAAGAACATTCCTTTGACCTGTAGTCCGCTGACGAATTTCTGACAGGAACACGCACATACTGGATTTAATACTTTATATACTATATTGCCAAGACATGAATAAAAACAAAGCTAGTATTGATGTTTTAATCTGTAACAAAATAAACAAAAGTTGGACTAAAGAGCTATGCAAGGTTGCAACATGCAATAGCAAAGACCAACAGCATTTTGATTAATATATTTCATTGTCAACTCAGATATAAATCTATATTCTCATATATAAATCCTAGTATGCAAGGCAATAAATTAAGTACCATTTGGTTAATTACACATGCTCAAAGAAGAAATTCTCCAATAGAACATTAATAGTTTTATCTTTGTCCTTTAACCAAAATGTTGGATATAGTAATTATTAGAAAAATCAACCATGTTTCCAATTCAAAACATGAATAGACCAATCACTAGTTCACCTTACATTCCTATGCATTTAGCTTTCATATTATATGAAACTATTTTACCAATGATTAAGCTATTCAGAGCAGGTATCATGGAACTATTGGGAATTTTCCAGATTAGATAATCTGGATGGTTCATTCTGGCCTTAACCTACACTTTCGTTTTCCAAATTCCATCCACAGATCTACTGCTCTACTGACCTCTACATCATTTTCTCTGTCCTTGATTGTTACTACAGCATGAGCTTAAAAAGGAATCAGGTGCTATGGTGCCCCCCCTCACAAGCATTTTTTGAGAGAGAGAGAAAAAGCACACTCAGGCCAAACTATATGCTATACTACTAATGTGACAATGATTTAAAGGGACCTCTTCACCCAGCAAAAAAACCCCATTGACACCAGGGGAATTTATCCAAGTACTGTGTATTGAATTGGGCTTTGGACATTACAACAATTTATGGCAGAATTGAATATCCTTTGACCTGGACATATAAGAACCTGCTTACCAAAACTCAAAAAAAAGCAAAAACAAAACACCACACTTGAAGGGTCAGGAACAGATCTTATACTGAAATGAAAAAATGAATACAGCATTTTCCTCCCCGTCCCTGATGAGCACTAACATAACATTTTAAAAACAGCTGTTATTGCAGCCAGCCAATCTGGATTGATTGTACCCACTGCAACATTATTGACGCAAACAGATTACTCAACCCTCTTTCTGCAATGGACCAGATGCAGGGCATGTCTAGCACAGCTCAATTTGATCTAGTGCAGGGGTGAGTAACCTACAACCCCCCCAGATGGACCAGGCCTGCAAAGAGGCTGGATCCAACTCAGGGTGGCATGGAGTTGTACTGAGCCATCCATTCCCTTCAAAGACTTCCCCGATTTCTCCAAACTCTCTGCACAGGGGCCGAGTAGGCAGTGAGGACAAACACATGCAGCTTGAGATATTCAGGGTGGAACAGAGATTTGAAGCCTGAGGCAGGGAGCCAGGTATTATGGGCCAGCCTGGGGCAAAAAAAATGTTGCCAATTGTACCACAGCTACACTGATACCAGATATCAAGATCAAGGCTAGTTCAGGTATCTCTACACTGTAAAATCCAAGACTAATGTTGGATGTATGGCCTATGCTCTTTCAGGGGACAGATACAATAGTCTGAACAGCTGATGGTTGGTGGTGTTCAGCTTTTACAGACCGTCCAGTACTCTGCTGGCAATTGTATGACCACACAGGAATGGGCTTCACAAACTGTGCAGAGTAGAGGCTTCCTCTTTCCAAAGGAGGATTCTACCACACATAGGTCTGCATATTAGAAAAGGAGAACATTTTTGCTCAAAAGCCCTTTTATGGTCATGCAGAAAGCACTATCAGTTGAAGCAACAGGGGCAAAGCTAGAATTCCAGGGAACAGGAATATTTTGGTCTATGACCCTTTCAACTTGATAATTAGACTGGAAAACATGGTTACTACCAGAATGATGCAGAAGAAAAAGATATTAAAGTTCTATGGAACTTAAAATTAGAAGAATCTCTCGATTTACAATGTGAACACTGACATCTCATTACAAATAGAGTGATGATATGAAATGGGTTCACTACCACCTTGACACCAGGTTACCAGTATATTACTTCCTTTAGGAAACAGTTCATTTTCCATGATATTCAAGAATTGAGAGTGCTGTACGGAATTTGCCTTTCCTAAATAAGCTTCCACCCATCTTCCTTCAATATGAATCATCATCTAATATTTTTCAGCTGTAATTGGCTGGGTTCTATATATTTCTGAGTCTTTGACAAATGTAATTTCATCAGTTCTGAATTATCAGCACTGAATTACAAGAGCATTTGTGAAAGTTCCATATTTCAATAATTAACAGATATGATTCACCTGACAATTCGATTAAACTGTGTGTACTATTTTAATATGGTAGATGCTTACGGCTAAGGTATCTACATGAAGGAGAGTTCTGTAGTCAATTGCATTTGTTCATATTCAGTATCCTATTGTCTGTGTTGCTATAAGCCAGAGCTATGAAAACTAAACCACATAATAAATTGTTTTGGACAACCTCAATTTTTGGGGGGAGGCTGGATCATTTAGGTCCAAATTCTGCAATTACTCATACTTACTATTACCGACTTGTACAAACAGGCTCATTAGGCTTACTCACACAAGCAGTGATCTGATTAATACAGAACTAGGTGTTTTTCCATTAAAAAGTTAAGATACTGTCAGAAGAGGCAAAACATTTCTCATGTTCAGAAATACCATGAGTTTCATCTCTCTCTCACTCAAAAAAGGCTTTATTTTGTAGAGGAGAATATAAAAGTAATCACTTCAATTTCCTTCGCGTTTGTGTTTTTAGTTACTCTGTGTACAAAACACATTAATCCTGATGTTTAAGACTAGAATTATTTACTTAACAAGTACTTGCTACTGCATTAAACTTCAAGTATTTAGGCCCTGATCCACATCAATATTCAGGTACCCAATTACCACTGAAATCAGAGTCAGTTGGTCTCAATACTTTTGTGGATCTGGCCCTTTGAGAAACCAGATTGCTAGGCCCTTGAGAATACAGAGTTTTTGTAGCAAACCATTATTCAGCAGTAGATAAAAGTTTCCATAATCAGCAGATCACAAACTGTCTTTTCTTTAACTGTCATGAACACAAAATTAAAAGTTGAGGCTAATCCAATCACACTTTCAACATAAAGTATCCTTCTTTCAAAAAGAACAGGAATCAGAAGCACAAAGATTTTCAGTAACTGAATTCTGCTACTTAACTGTATGGGTGTCTAGCGTGAGCAAAGAGAAAACGAAACAAGCCACGATTAATGTTTTCATATCATTCTGACAATTTGCATCAACTTCATAAACCAAATTCATGAAGTTATACATGCATCTTATTAATATTGGTTTGAAACCTACTAGCACCAGAGGCACTGCACAGAACAAAAAAATTTGGGCTCGCTCTCTACTACTTTGTGCAAACAAAGCCGAAATTGACAACTTAAAGACTCACTTTTGTTACCAGAACTTTAAGTGAAGTACAAACATCAAGAACGTTCTGGTATTTTTTAATAGAAATTATTCTTACTTAAGGAATGAAACCATAACAGTAACTCCTCCTGTTAAGCACCAGCTGACTGGATCAATCCATAATGCCTTTGAGCTTATGAATAAAAGAGACTGGACTGTAATATTAGTTTTAACAGGGGCAGATTTTTCAGGGGAGCAAAATTTGCCATATTAGCACCAAAAAAAAAAAAAAAAAATGAATGCAGAAACCACAAAGGTATTGCCTTGCACACAATGTCTGAACTATTAATATGACCCATCAAATAAGGTATTATTTTCCTTGTGTGCTAAATCCTTTTCACCAAAAGTTGAGATCAATTCATGAAAGATGCCTCATGCTGAGACCAAGCTTTTACCCCACCTTGTAGCACTGCAAGAATGATGCATAAGCATGCTACTTTATGGCATATAAAAAGTACATGTACATATGAGAATAAGGGTAGCCAAAGGCAGGCAACTTTGCAACATTTAACTTGGCTGTGATGATAGCTGAGGATGGTCCTTGCTTTGAGCAGGGGATTGGACTAGATGACCACCAGAGATCCCTTTCCAACCCTAATTTTCTATAGTTCTGTGAACATGGCTGGAGAGGGGTTACCCTAACTGACTTCCAAGTTTCTACAGCATGTGCCTAACATTATATCACCTTTAGTACAGGTTCAGGATAAGTAGTTAAAGCTTTATACATAAATTTAAGGTGCAACAAGCTCACTCAAAATGTATCAGGGTCCTAAATACATCCACTGCCAATGGCCTCATTTAATTAAACTTTTAGCTGAAGTTAATTAGAACTGCTGTCACTGGAAAAAAAATTAATGGTTCTTCATAGGGAAAAAAAACAGAAAAACATTTTGACCCTTGTGCAACAAACAAAGAAGCATACTGTTAACTCATAACATGAAATGAGTTGCCTGCCTACTAAAAAAAAAAAAAAACAAAAAAAACCAAAAACCTCACCCTGGTTTTCTACAAGAAAGTTAGGCTCATAGACTGAATACATATCGTTAATCTGATGTCATATTAAATTGCTATACCACCAATCCAATTTTCTTACAGCAGTTTGGGCCACAAAGCTTAGAGAGCTGAGGACCACATTTCTGGGCAGTTTGTTCTCTCCTCATAATTACTTGACTTTTCAACATAGTTCTTGTGCAACTGTTAAGTGAACTCAGAGCTGTCCAATGGGGCAGCGTGAAGCTTCAGTAGCCAATTCCATTTGGAGGAGATTTGGCCCGATTTGGGGACCGAATCTAAATTGGGAGACCATGTAAAAGCTCCGAATTGATTCAAAGTTTCCAAAGTTTTTTCTGAATCGATTTGGACAAAGATTTGGCCAATTAGGAGATTCGGCCATAGACTAAACAGAGAGCTGACAGCTGCCTCTAGCTGGTAATTCTGTCAGGGTTGGGGAAGGAGGCGGGGATTGGGGCTGGGACAAGCTGCCCAGCCAGGGCAGAGGGTCACGTTACTTGGGGAGGGGGAGGGGAGGTACAGGATGCAGGCACGGCAGCAGGGCAGAGCCCCCACAGCTGGGGCAGAAGCAGACACAGCCAGAGGAGATGTGGGAGAAGCCCCCATGGCTGCACTGCCTGGCCCCATCCCCCACCCAGCCCCAGCACTTTTTTTTTTTTAAAAGCCTTGCACTCACCGGCTGTAGCAGTGGCAATTAGGGCCTCTGGGTGCTTGTGGCAGAGCCCTCCCATGCAGTGGGGATCGCCACCCCTCCCGGGCCTGGCATCCACACAGCAGCTCCCCCATGGTGCAGGTGCAGCACATCTCAGCAGGGTGCTGCACACTGTCTGGGAGCTGGGATGGCTCCACCTGTCAGCCAGATCTACCGGTTAGATTCCCCAGCTCTCTGATCATTCTGCCAGCTATTCCTGTGGGGCATGGCCCCCAGGTCTGCACGTGGGGTTGCAGCAGGCTGCTGCTGCCAGCTGGGGAAACAGCCTAGAACCACTGCCATCATCCATCCTGCATCATCCAGAGGCCCATGCCCCTCAGGAAGAGCTGGGGGAAAGACTGGGTAGCTGGAGAAATTGAACTGGGAACTGAGGGAATGTTCAGTAACCGGAACAACCCTCTAGCTCCCGGCTGCTTCCCCAACCCCCGGTTTGAATTGCCCGGGTGGCTCCATGCGTCAGCTGGAGCCCAGCACTGCTCAGCCCTAGAGGCCCCAGCTCCCAGGCAGCATGCGGCACCCTGCCAAGCTGCACTACACCCACATCACGGGGCAGCTGCCACATGGATGCCAGGCGGGGGGGGGGGGTCCCCACTGCCCCACACTGCACAGAGGGGCTCTGCCGCAAGTACCCAGAGGCCCCAACGCCACTCCTGTGGCCACTGAGTGCAGGACTTCCCCCCCCACACTTTTTTTTTTTTTTTCTTTTTCCAATTAAACTGGCTGGGGCCAGGCAGGAGATGGGGCTGGGCAGGGCAGCCATGGGGGCTTCTCCCATGGCTCCCCCTGCCCAGGGAGAGGCAGGCACAGCAGGAGCCATGAGAGAACATGCAGCATCCCAGCTGTGCCTGCCTCTCTGATCCAAATCTCCCCAAATCAGTTCAGGACAGTGATCCAAATTGAATCACTGTCCTCCAATCGGCTGAATCCGAAATCAAATACTTCCCTATTCACAGAGGCTTACTGTCCAACTCAAGGCCCACAGACTCCCGCAGCCTTTACCTTCTCAGCCCCCTGCACTTCTCCCCAAGGGTTTAAGTCACTGCTCCCTCTGGTCTTTGTGCCTCTCTCTACCCTGTAACTCCTGCTGCCACCATTGCTCCCTCATACCCAAGGCCACTGGGGTCACCAGGCAGCCCCTCCCTCCTCCAAGGATTTGCTTCCTGCCATTTTTCCTGGGGACCATCTGGTCTTCAGTCTAGGGGCAATGCAGCCGACAGCTGCTCAGATGTTGGTCAGCCCTGATCTAAGTGAAAGAATCATGACAATTAAAGGGTAAGAGAGGCTCCAACTTACCAGATGTTGTAAGTGCTACAAGAAGAATCAAGATCAAGTCAAAAGGTCCACCTGTGCTTAACAGCCCATTGGGCTAGCACGGTTAAGGCACACCTTTCTAAAGCCAACAGTACATAGGGGAGCAATGTGGCTAGCATCAAAACCAGCTGGCTTTGCCTCCCTAGTACAAATGACTTGATACTCATTTGAAGGTAGGTGAACCAAGGATACTCATTACCATGACTCCAGAAAAGAACTTGGAACTTCCCTTTCTAGAGAGATAGTGAGACATGTTAAGAATTTTGCCACTATGCCTTAGCTACAAGAACCCCCTGATGAAACTTGTGTGCCAGTAGATAAGAGATCCAAAAGGGTGCATTTTTTTTTTAAAGACCAAAAAAAGAGAGAGAGAGAGAAAAAGGTTAAAAAAAAAAATTATAAACAGGACAGCAAAATAGTGGGGAAAAGGACCATAGTTTGCAGAGAAGAAATACTCCTGGGCCCAGCATATCAGAAAACCAAGGAAGCAGAATTGCGAGACCACTATACTATCTTTACATTGACACAGCAGGGTATTAACATTTTTCTGACAAGTATAGAAAGCTGAGCACAGTAACAGGAAGTATGGGTTTCATTCAACTGAAAAAGTTACAGCAACAACTTCGATAGTAAACTATAATGATTCTACAGACATTCAGTATTGTTTGCCAGAAGCAGAAACTAAATAATTTTAAAGTAACCCAAATGGTTTAAAAAAAAAACAAAAACCAAAAAAAACCAAAAAACAAAACCCAGTTCAGGTAGATCCATCTTTTCTTCTTACTAAACCCAAGAGATCACACAGAAGCATGGGAAACAATGAGAAGGAAACAGTGATTTAATTAAGTATGAGTCTTCTGTCCTTTCTCAAAAAAAAAAAAAAAAAAAAAATCCAAGGCTGTCATGCAAATATGAAAGATGTACACAAGTTGCCAACTAACACATGCTCCATTAGAAACTTGAGTCCTGCTGAAAATCCCATCTCAGGTTCCAGTGTCTTGTAATGCACACTATCAGCTATTGGACTGACTTGTGTTAAAGGCAAACTAGTTCTTAAATTGACTGTGAACATTATTTTCTGGGTAATCTATCTTCAACTATAATCATACAAAGCTGCTTTTAAGTTTGAGGTTTTAGTGCTCTATATTTTGCTGATTTCTGCACAAGCTTTTGTTATTTTCTCCTACATACCTTCACCCTCTCCACCACTCCCCCCCAAAAAGCCACAAAAAGCCCAATAAAAAGGTTATCCTCGAAGTTTTGACTAATTGAAGAAAAAGTAGGAATTGTTAAAAAAAAGCCTCCATCCTTGAATACACATTCAAATGAGACTGTTGACAACAATCCAGTTTTCTGAAGAAAGGTCTCGAAGAATTGTCAAGCCATGGTTTCAAATCTGGGACCCAAGCCTGTCTGGATCAGTTGCTCATCTCAGTCTACCACCTCTCCAGCTGACCATTCAGGCTGGGCATAGGTGGCCAGAAACCTCCATCAGAGCTTAGGAATCTGCCACTGGCATGGCCCAGCCCGGATCAGTTGATAACTCCCTCCCTCCCATATAAACCCCTGAGCCAGAAAAGGAAATGTCCCAGGCAACAGAATGCAACCCCCATCTAGACTACCCCACTGTTCCTTGTGGCTTGTGCTTCTGCCTGTTCTCTGTTGGAACTCTCAGGTTCTCAACTTAGCTTGTTACTTGACTGTGCTCTACCTGATCGTTTTGGCTTCCTGACTCAACTTACCCTCAAGTCCCAGCCTGCAGACTGACCTCCAAGGCTTCTAACTGGCCTATTTCCTGGAATCCGCTTGCTCCACCCAACCCTGGTCAGCTTCTCAAACCCTGGACCTGGTCACCCACAGCCTGTCTTGACATTAATGTATTCTGGAACCAGATTCTCACTGCATCAACATTAACTAGTTAAAAACATCCACCTGACCAAAAGGAGCATCATTCTTCATTTCTCAAATATATTTACTATCAAATAAAGAACTTAGAGATAAAACCTAATGCTAATCCTCCCATCTCTAAGTTGAGAAGCAGTCTAGGGTACAGGTCCCATTATAAACCATCCCTTCTGCTAGAACTCTCTGGTATAAATCTTTCATAAAGAGCTGCAACTTCATAAAGTTATTACCTTGTCCAGGTCTTGGGGTTGGAGATGCTCCTGCAGATGGCGGTTCAACCTCCTGTCAATTAGTGACAATAGTATTATAGAAGTGCTTTTCTTTACAGTGTATTTTATAAAGAATAGCATTGATTCAAAATTCCTACCTTTGCCTTCTTGGATTCTGGATCAAATCTCTCAAGAATAAGCTTAGCAGTCTTGTAAGTTTCCTTTTCCATTACTTCTTCAAGCTAAAAACAAAAAGGTTTCACACAACAAGATAAACTTTGAAATACTGTTAAGAAGTCTATTTTTTCCGTTTATAGGCATTATATTACAATTGCAGAAGTGTAAACCTTATTCAAATGAGGCATTACTGTGTGCACTTCTTGATTTGCTGCATTAAAAAGGAAAAGAAATTTAGCTTTAAAATTATTTCTAACTTCTAATATGCTATTTGTACTTAACAGCTTTATTGCAAGGAAACACCAAATATTGCTAATTGTTTACATATAATGAGGAAAATAATTACATGCACCAACTTCAATAATGGAATGTGCAAAAATCTATCAGCCATCATTATTGGAAGTTATTAGACATGACAAGCAAATGACAGGCAATTCCTCAGATTTATTTCCTCATAGCACTTAATGCTATTAATTTAAAGAAGGTCGTTAGCCAAGTGCTTTACAGAATAAAGTCTCTGTGCCAATTAACTGCTGTCAGCATTGATTTTAGATTATTTATTAGCAGAAGCAATTAGCTTGCTGCAAATGCTGTGAAAACTCACTAACTGGAGAACAGCCATGGAATTTGCTCAAATGACTTAAGGCTAGAATTCTATCTTTACAGTTAGCTTCAAATGGCTTTTCTGAAAAAAGTGAACATGTTAAGAATTTAAATAAAAAATATGGAATACTATGCATACTTTAGGGATTGTAATTAAAACATTTCATTATTACAGCATTTTATTTACAATGCACTCAAGTGGCTTTATAGCTAATGCATGCACTTAATTAAAAAAGTAATCACTAGTAAAGTATCATTTTAGTGGTTAATAGCCAACATCAGAAGAAGTTTAAACTTTACAACACAGATATTCATAGTTATGAGAAATAGCTAATATGTTCAATTAAAAAAAGATATTTTACAGAATCTGATGGAAAACCTTCTCGCTGAGATATGCCAACCAAGGGCCATATTTCATTTAAAACAGTTTCACACAAAAGTTTAACTGTTTAGTTAAACAGTTGGAAACATGGTGCTGTTGTTTGTCCCCTAAGTTGAGAGGAATGCTGTTTACTGCTTCTGAGCACATCATAGCTGATCCATTGCAACTCTCCTGTCTGATCCCATTCCATGGTAAGAAAAACTTAACACTGGCAACTTAAGCATGTTCCACTTATGGAAATCATTTCTATTTTATGGCTAGTAGAAATGAACAGACAATGCAATTGCAGCTGAAAACAAAAAACATGATAAACCCCTCCCCATGCTCCCGGAGGCTGCAATTGTCAGAGGCCAAATAATTTAAGTTCTCTCAAGCTGTTATTTATTTGTTCAGAAATTTATTGACATGTGACTCAGATATCAAGACCACTGCCCCATGGGTAGCATGGGACTGCTGAAACTTTAGGTTTCTTATCTGTTATTCAGTGGTAAGAAAACATGTTAATATAGTGTATCCTCATTCAGAAAAATCCTGAATGAATGTAAATAAAATCCAGTATCATCCACAACAGAACTGCAGCACCTGCTTAACAGCTCATAGGAACATAAGCAGCGGTCTCAGGCAGAAAATGAAATGATATCCAGACCGCCCATTAGGGACAACAAACTACCAGGAATGATTAGGACAATAAAATGCAATTCTCCAAAGTCAAATTTGAGCAGGACATTGGGGACAGCGTTTGTTGCAAGGATGTTGGGTTATTCTATTCCATCTTTAGCTAGACCAGAAATTAAGGCCTGACACACAAACTTAATTACATCCTCAATCTTCCTAGGGAAAGAGAAAAGACCAGAAGAGGAAAACTCATTCAACTCTGGCTTCCCCACAACTCTAGAGCTGTGAAACTAAAAGTACAGTATAACCCAAATCCCATTGGTTCACAGCCCAAATTGCAGTGGCTTCCCAAGTTAAGAACAATCTGTTCAGCTGTGTGCTGGGGGGGGGGGGGTGTTTTGTTTTTTGGTTTTTTTTACTTTGAAGGGCACCGTTTTGCATTTCAGGCAGAACTCATCAGCAGTCTCAGCAGCTGATCAGAGAAGTGGCATCTTTTGAAATAAAAGCCACTTCAACTCCTGGAGGACCTTAGCAGTCCCACACAACTATTTACTGAAGCTAGTTCTCAATTCCCATCTTGGCAGGTAAGGAACTCAACCCAGCTAACTATCCAGGTTCTAATGTAGAAAGGTGGAGGGCGTTGCATTTGCACAGCCTTGGTACCCATGCAGGAAAGCCAGAAAGTCAAGAAAAAGAAGCCTTTTAGGAATACTTCTGTCCCCTCTATTTTATTCAGGAACAGATTCCACTACTGGTTTAGCTTTCTTGTAAAACGGTCCTGGCTATTTGAGCCATCAGTACCAGCACATTACTAAATAAATAAATAAATAAATACCTCATTATGCCCTGTGTGCAGCAGGACAGAGCTGAAAGGTGAAGAAGTAGCAGAACAGACTCTCCATTCAGTAAAGCAGGCTTATTCACCCGTAAGACATTTGGACCAAGTACAGACAGTCAAAAAGCCCAAGTCTGAATTGATTCAATCTTCACAGATTAGTCTAAGCTGCATACATTGAACTGATAAGCAAGTGAGCATACATTTACTTTTGATTCTGGAAATGCAGCCACATGCCTGCAGTGGCCCAGGCGGAGGAAGTGTAAAGCACTGTTGTGGGGGAAGTGTAAAGCATCTTGGGATGCTGAGGGACCACAAGTTAAACTTCAAATCTGGAGGGGATCTGGGACAGAAGTTCAATAAACCAATTTAACTTGAATCGGTTAAGTCTGAAACTACATCCAAGGTTCATTTTAAACCTTGAAAGTGGTAAATGTGCACTGAACTTCTATAGTATTACAAGATTTGCACCAGTTTCCAATCATGTATATGTGGTTTGTGTGTAATTTCTGATCTCTAGCCTTGGAGGTAGCTATCAACAGGAGCCAGATACCCAAATAACTTTGTGGATCTCGTCTTCAGTCTCCTTGTTAGAAGCACTGGCATAGCAACATGAAGCTAACAGCTGTATATTACTGTAAAGAGGGTGGAAAGAGATAGACTTTTTCAAGTCTCCTCGTCTTCGGAGTACCTGGACTTCCACAGCTCCAACAAGAATATGCAAACAGCAAAACCCCATTCCTGTCCCTTTTCAATGAGGAGACAATTATTTTTGTAATTTTGTTTTCAGATTTAACTGCTGCCCAGTTTTAACAGACTATAAACCCAGAATTCTATTTTGAGATGTAAAATATTACTTTGGATACAAGGGCAGGCAGAGATTCAGTTAATGCCTTACTGAGATCCAATCCCAGCAAGTGTGCAGGAGGCACTATTACTAGAATCAGGGATCTGACTCCAATCACACTACTGCTAATAGAGCGCATGGGGCATGGGCTTGCAAGTGGTGAGTGGGAGGAGGAAGTTATCCATTCCCCCCTGACCCAACACCTGCAAACCCATGGGCTCTCTGCAGGGACTCCATGACCAGGGAGCTTATCCCCTATCCCAGGAACCTGGTGGATATCTAAAAACCATATGCTCAGCTGGACAGTGTACTCATTTTTAAAGGTTCCATATTGCCAGGACCCTAGGATAACAGAAAAGCTCCCTGATCTGTTGGGACTTTTAAAAACCGCATGTGCAACCCAGATACATACATTATTTTCATACATCCTTGCATCCCAAGATCAGAGACCCTCTCCCCTATACTGGGGTCCTAGTGGCTGGGGATGTCTAAAAAGTGACTTGCCTTTAGAAGCACAAGATATTTTCAAACTCCTTGCTCCACACCTCCCAGAAAGCTGCTGGGTTGACTGGCTCACCCAGGGCTCTGCAACCCAACATTTTACAATGCCTTGTCCTACAACCCTCCACCAGAGTTGAAGGACAAGGCAGGTAAGGCTGTTGAGCAGGTTCCTGGTAGAGGGAGAGCTGGGAACCTTGCAACCCACTCCCCCGGTAGACCATTTTTCAGCACTGGGACTTCGGCTGACCAAGTCCCAATGTCAACCCCCATCCAGTGCTAATGCTGACAATCAGTTAATTGTTAGCATCAGTAACATGCTACATATTCAGTCTATGGTGCTAGGCACACAAGCCACAAATAATCCACATATTTCAGACTACATTTGCAGTTGGTTTGCCATTTTATGGCACCCTAAATTGTCTGCATGTATAGTATTTATTAAATCACACTTTAAATGTAATATGTGCCAGAGGTCTTGAACTCAGAAATTAGTTTCCGCCTTCAAATAACTTGACATTTTTCTTAAAGTCCACCTCTCTCACTTAGTAATTTCATACCAAGTGGCATAGTAGTTATTTCTGGCTCTCACCTCTTCTGCATTTCAGTACTTCAGCAAAATGCAAATATGTTACTGGTGATAAGTTAAACTTAAACAGCAGTTGAACATGGTGACCAGTTATACTCTAGGCCTGTGCCAATAAGGAAGTATTCGGTTCAGATTTGGATTTGGCTGATTTGGAGGACAGTGATTCAATTCAGAGATTCATATCACTGTCCTGAATCAATTCAGCCAAATCGGCATTGGAAGATTTGGCAAGATTCAACGATTTGGATCGGCCAGGGAGAGGCAGGCACAGATGGATGGCTGTAGGTTCTCCTGCAGCTACTCTGGCTGTGGCTGCAGGGAAATATCTGTATACGTTGATAACACTCAAACAGGGATTTTGAAACAATTTCACTAGGTTGTCTCTTAAGGTGTGGTTATTCTCATGGACCACATTCTCTTCCATTTATAATTGCACAGATGGCCACTTTTTCAACTGGCAAGCAAATGGAATTCCTGTGGCAACTATGTCAGTTATACGTATGGAAAAGTCATATTAGTAATGCATTTTAAAGTTATTTTAAATGTGATTTAGCAGCTGGAAGTTTGAAGAACTGGCACCATGCAACTTCGGTCAGGCTGCAGTTGGAATACTATGTCCAGTACTGGGCCCTGCACTTCAAAAGGGATGTGGCCAACCTGGAGAGGGTTCAGAGGAAAGCTACCTGGCTTGGTGAGAGGGCAGCAGGACAGGCCCTATAAGGAGAGACTAAGGGACCTGAACCTGTTCAGCCTCAGCAAGAGGAGGCTGAGGGGGGACCTGGTGGCTGCCTACAAACTCATCAGGGGAGTTCAACAGCAAATAGGTAGAGCCCTTTTCTCCCCAGCACCACCTGGGGTGAAGAGGAACAATGTTAATAAGTTGATGGAGAATAGGTATAGGTCAGAGATCAGAAAGCAATTTTTTTTTTTTTTTCCCCAGTTAGGGTGGCCAAAATCTGGAACCAACTTCCCAGAGAAGTGGTCCTCGCCCTTACCTTGGGAAAATTCAAGAGGAGGTTGGATGATCACCTGTCTGGGGTCTTGTGAACCCAGCATTCATGCCTGCCTGTGGCAGGGAGTCAGGCTAGATGATCTGTTCAGGTCCCTTCTCACCCTAGCTACTATGAAACTATGTGAAAAACCTCTCACTTCATCCCATCAAAATTGCTCCAAGTAGGTCAGTGTGAGAAACAATTCTACCTACAAAAAGGCAAACTCAGATCATTTATATAACAGGTACAGGTTAATACAGCTATTGTTAACTTCCACTATGAATTAAGGGAGTATACAAAGCCAAAAATGGACTGTATTTATTCAAATTCAAGATGAGACCCTCATCTTGGATTCAAGGACAAGCTGCAGGGGTGTAAGTGGCTCTGACTCTGGGCCCAACCCAGGACAGGGGCCAGAGTTGGAACCACAGCAGCTGTCTGGCCCAGCCACCTACTGCTGCTACTTGCCCTCTAGTTCCAGCCCAGGGCACAAAGCACATGATCACTTCTGCCCCTACCTTGCCACACTGTTTGCAGCACCAACAGCAGCTCCAGCCTCGCTCCTGCTCCAACTCTAGGGCTGAAAGCTGCCACAGCTACTGCTACATGGCCAGGCAGGACCCAATGCAAACGTGCTCTGTGCCCAAGGTCACAGGATGCCAGGGCGTGGGAAACAGAGGTAGGAGGGAGGGAAGGGGGCAGGTGGCAGGATGCAGTCATAGGGACCAGGCTCCAAGACATACAGGAACCATGAAGGGAGGTGAGGGGGGTGGAGAAGGAAGGTGCCAGGGTACATAGGTACTGCGGGGGGGGAGGTACAGGAGGCAGCATGGGACAAGGGGTTACCTTGCCTACTGCTGTCTACTCTCCTACAGCAGGGGGGCGAAGGGGGGAAAATCAGGAGTAATTAAATTTAATATCACCCTCCAATAGTTAGATTCTATACATGGATACAATGTTATAATTTTCCATGCATGGAATCTAAATTATGAGAGGGGGTGCATCTTAAAATTCAAAGTCATCTTGAACTTGGGCAAGTACCAGATAACGGTCTGAGTAGGGCTGAGCAAACAGTACAGTGAACTTATCTAGCTTCTTATGCTGACATTTTATCAAGCAGGTAAAAATATCTCAAATTAAAGCCCACTTTAATGAATTAGCAAATGTTGAATGTCAATTTTTTAGATTGTGAACTGGTAGCTATAAATTTAAATATACTCTGTCTAGCCAAGACTGATCCCACACAGTAGCCCTTACTCAAATTGTTAACTATTTTTGTTTAAAAATGTGCAAGATTATGTAACAGTGCAAATTTCAAGATAGAGAAATGTATGACTGGTATGGGAAAAGCTTGGAATGCTGGCAATAAGGTAATTTAATTAAGGATTAAAACTTGTTAGTTTTAAGGCTGACTACTTTAAGTACAACTAACTATGTGTCCCAGAAAGTGAGAGTATCTTCTATACCTCAGTGAAAAACTAAAAAAAAAAGTTAGAAATTTGAGAGACAGCAAATAAAGCAGCTTAAGACAACTACATAATACTGCTTGGGACCAGACCTTGTGTGTATGTATGACTCCTTATTTAAGGTACTTGATCAATTACAGAGCTAAATTTCATTCTTGCAGTAAACATAAAATTATGGTTAAACAAGTTTAGTGTCATCCCCTCCCCACACCCAACTGTTCCTCTCCTGCTTGCAGCCTCCTAGGCAAAGTACAGACAGTCAGAAAGGACAGGGCTGAATTAACTTAGTCTTTGCAGGTTAGTCTAAGATGCAAAGATTGAACCAATAAGCAAATGAACAGACTTTCACTTCCGATTCAGGAAATGCAGCCACATTTTAACACCACCTCCCACCTCATCCTCATTAAAAAAAAACTAGGCGACTGTGGCATTGATGCCTACACAGTCAGATGGATTGCAGATTGGCTGAAGGGTCCTACTCAGAGGGTGGTGGTGGACGGGTCATATTCGACCTGAGAAGCAGCGGGCAGTGGAGTCCCCCAGGGCTTGGTCCTTGGGTCCACACTGTTCAATCTCTTTATCAGTGATTTGGATGATGGGGTGAAAAACAACCTGTTTAAATTTGCTGATGATACCAGAATTTGGGGTGAGGTGAGCATGCTATTAGGGAGGGAAAGACTACAGCAAGACCTGGATAGGTTGCAGGGGTGGGCTAACAAAAACAGGATGCGTTTCAATTCTGACAAGTGCAGGGTGCTATACTTAGGCAGTAGAAACCAGCAGCACATTTATAAAAGATGGGAAACTCCCTTCTTGAGAGCACGGAGGCAGAAAGAGATCTTGGAGTCATTACTGACTCCAAGATGAACATGGGCCGACAATGCAAGGTCATGGTTGGCAGGGCTAACCGGACCTTGTCGTGCATCCACAGGTGCATCTCAAGCAGGGCCAAGGAATCCTCCCCCTCTATGCAACACTGATCAGGCCACAGCGGGAATACCGTGTCCAGTTCTGTGCGCCCCACTTCAGGAGGGATATGGACGACATTGAGAAGGACCAGAGGAGGGCCACCCACATGATCCGGGGACAACAGAGTAGACCCTACAATGAGAGACTGCGGGACCTGAACCTGTTCAGCCTTCACAAGAGAAGGCTGAGGGGGGACCTGGTGACCATCTATAAACTCACTAGAGGGGACCAGAAGGGTTTGGGAGAGACCTTGTTTCCCCTAGCACCCCCTGGCATAACAAGGAATAAACAGCCATAAGTTGTTGGAGAGTAGGTTTAGATTAGACATCCGTAAGAACTACTTCACAGTTAGGGCAGCTAGGATCTGGAACCAACTTCCAAGGGAAGTGGTGCTGGCTCCTACCCTGGGGGTCTTTAAGAAGAAGCTTGATGCATACTTGGCTGGAGTCATTTGAGCCCAGTCTCTCTCCTGCCCAGGCAGGGGGTCAGACTTGAAGATCTACAAGGTCCCTTCCAACCCTACTTCTATGATTCTATGCCTACAGTGGTTCAAGCCAGAAGCTGGGGGACAACAGAGCATGGCTCTCTGGCACATAGCCAGCATGCGCTATGTCTTCGCTTTCTCTTCCTGCTGCCCCCAAGGTCTCTGGTATTTGCGGTCAGAACTCACACATGCAGGACTCTGCAGGATTGCTCATCACTTTCTCTTCCTGCTTTCAAGAGCCTCTGGGATTTGTAGTCCACAGATGCAGCCAGCACTAAATAAGCAGGGCATGGCAGCTCTGTACTTGGGGGAAGGGAAATTTAATCCCCCTCCCTGGCCCCAGACCGCAGCAGAGGTTTGTTGGCAGTGGGGGGAGGAGAGGAGAAGCAATGAGCCAGCCCTCACTGCTCCACCTAGGCAGCAGAAGGTCAGAACCAGCCCTGCTCTCTGGAGCAGATAGCATAGCCAAGCCCAGAGCTGCAAAATGCTGGGATGCTGAGGGACTGTGATTTAACTTGAACCAGGAAGAGGTCTGGGACAGAAGTTGCATAAACCAGGTTGACCTAAATCAGTTAAGTCTCATACTACATTCAACCAGGCTTATCTTAAACCAATTTCAAAACGGCTAAGCCTGATTTATGTGCACTGAACTTATATTCTGTTACAGGTTTAAACCTGTATCTGATCACTTAAACCAGTTTGTGTGCAACTTGTCTCAGAAACCCAGGTCTAGGAAGTTCCAATTCAGAGGCTGTACCCCTAACTCCCATGCTTAAGTGCATGTCCTAATTTTCCTAAAGTATATCTGAAAAAAAACTAGCTCTTTTAATATTTACAATAGCCAAAACTAAAAAGACAGACGCATGGGGAAAACAGAAAAAAAATCACTACTTGAACTGCAACAAATATATGAGGATTTGTGGGGAACAAAGGACAGCTTTCCCAACTGTACTGACAAGTCTCAGAGGCAACACAAGTCTCAGTTACAGAAAATGCACTGTAATGCATGCTTACCTTAAATTTCAGCCAGGACAGTGTTTGGCAAGGTAGGATTCTATTGTCTTCTTGGAAAGCAGGCAGAAGATGATTCAGTTTAAGAGTTAGTGATTTTTTTAAGGATGATATGGTGGTTAGTGCAACCCAGTCTACTTCAGTTTTTGGAAAGGTTTGCAATTTCAGTATTGTATAATCTATTTATATGCATTTTGGATAAGTTCATTATTTGCTCAAACACTTAACAAAAAACCAACACCAATGTTTTGCCTATAGTTTACACTGAAACAAATATGCAGATAGATGGTGTTTAGGCCCATGAACTTTACATTACAAAAATGATGTCAGAGAATGCTCTAAATTCATTAATCTCACCATTTTGAAGCATAATAAATTGGCACCTGAAATGACAAAAGGGAAGGACCTTGGAAACTGATCCATTCCCATAATTTTCAAAATCTAATAGTAAACCTGAAACGGACTAATAGAAGCCTCTGGAACTAATGGGACTTAGCTGGTCTTGGTGCTGCTAATACCACAGTACTGTGTTCAGTACGCACTGGTTTGGTTAAGTGCATAGCATTATTTCAGTGCTGAGGCTACACATTTAAACAGAGTATACTATATAGACGTAACAAAGCACCACAATGAATAAAAGGACTTGAGTATCCTCTTCTCCCCCCTTTAAAATTCTCTCTCCCTTACACAAGTTACAAGGGATATCGTATTACTGGTGACTGCCACTGAAGTGTTATCATAATCTAGTCAAGGATTTTAAGCCCAGATCTTGACAAGCCTCTTCTATTTTTACCTGTATTGACAGTAAATGTTTTCTGGTTTGTTTTTTAGGACAGGTATATAGTACATTCATAACTGGGCTAAAGTAAACTCAAATCTTCTTAAGTTCTGAAAAAAAAAAAATGACAGGTGAAGTTTTCCCCTCACTACTACTTGCATAATCTCAGTATATCTTCTATTCAGGTTTTAATGTACTTAAATTTCCTGAACTCTCCCATGAGTAAAAAATTTGATTTATGCTTTGACATCTTCACTAACAGATGAAGAGTTTTTAGAGTCCAAGATGGACCAGCAGAAGCTGCAAAACCTATTCCAGCACAAAAAAAGATGGGCTTGTCCTGTGATTAAGGAGAGAGTAATCCCCTTTGTTTTGCCTTTAACTAGTCTTTAACTTGCCTTTAACTATTTAAATCATACACTTTCCCTCCTTCTCATAGGGATGTGTTCTCAAAGAAAATATTTCATTAACGTTTTCCAGATCTTCACCTCACCACATCAGGAGATGCACGTATTTATGGGGAAAAACAACAATACTGAAAGAATGTCACCTATAATATCAGGCTGACCCAGTGAATAAGGACAGATGAAGCATCTATCCCACAAGTTAGTTGCTTACAGATCCAAATCCACACTATTAGCTCAGCTGAGGCTAAGCAGCAGCTTTTCTTTCTGACAAAGTTTCAAGGATTCTGTTGACCCTTCTCACCTCCCGAGTAGGCTCTTATCTGTGGTACTCAAGCCTGTGTCATCATTTCTCCTGGTCAACATAGACTTGAGGCTGTTAGGAGAGGAGGCATGACTAGTAATTTTGATGCCTTATGCAGATATTGTCAAGCACTGAAGAACTGGTGGGGAAGGAAAGGGGTAATGCCAAGCACCAGAAAGCAGGAGTGCAGAAACACTGCAGGATGCTGCTGGTGCTTGCAGTCAGTGCCTTACTCATCCCTTCTAGTTAGGGAAGGAATAGGCTATTGCAACTACCCTACACGTACACTATAGACTCTTCCTTTCATTTCATTTGGGAGTAGTTGCTCAGCTTTGTCAGTGTTTACTAGCTGGCTGAAGCCCAGTATGAATGAAGTCACATCTGTACTAGTAAGAACAAAGGTAACCTCTATTTTAACTAAAGTTGCCTACCCACCTTTTGGATACAGAGGGGATTACAACCTGAGGATCTTGAGTCACTGTTTCATAGCAGCTGAGAACCCAAGAATGGGGGTGTTTTTTGGTTGGGTTTTTTTTTTTTTGGGGGGGGGGGAGGGAAGAGAGACGGGGGTTGCTTTTTTTCCCCTTCTGCATTTAGTGAAAAGGCTTTTCTGTCTCATGTATAAGTTAACTATAGCTATCCATGGCTTACTATGTAAATAGGATTGCAGCATAGTACTCAGCATGAATCCATACCCAAACAATATCTGGAAGCTGGTTGGCACATAATAGTTCTTCTTTCAGGAAATACATTGCATTGGTGTTTCATGAGCTTGAAGGGGATTCAGCTTCTTTCAACATAATGGTTTCACATATGAACATCTAGATTAGTTCAAGTCTAGCTACATTACAATTAGAGGTGCACCGATACAATATGGACCGATGTATCGGCACCAATAAAAAGGAAAATTGACATCATCAGCAATCTGCTTTTTTGGCTTATATGGCCAATAAATGCTGTGTGCATGTGCACAGCCAGAGCATGCATGTGGCCAGCTGGAAGAGCAGCATCTGGCTGGTAAGTCTGTTGGGGGAAGGGGAGCAAAGCAGGGGGGGAAAGAGGCATGGGGGATGGCAGATCAAGGCCCCTGTGGTGAAGGAGGGAGTGGGGCTGGGGAAGGGGCAGGCACTGCTCAGCCAGGGCAGGGTGCAAGGCGGAGTAGCAAGAGGCTCGTCTGGTGGGGCAGGGGAGCCCCCCAGATCTGTGTGCAGGGTGGAAGAGCCTGGAGCCTGTCCCCTGGTGCAGGGGTTGGGCCAGGGCTGCACTTTGGGCAGGCAGCAGCAGCACTGGAGGGTGGAAAAAAGAGGAAGATACGGCAAGTTCTAGAGTGGCTGTAGCCCATCACATAGTCCCCCTCACCCCAACACCACCACAAGCACAGCACAGCCCAGCTCCCCCTCCTCCCCACACCAGGAAGAGCCAGACACTGGCCCCCACCCTACCATGCAGTGGCAACCCATCTTCATCCCACACAGATCTGGGGGGACACATGTCCCTCATGGCTCCTCCAGGGGTGCATGTAGTGGTGGGATCCACACCTCATCAGGTGAGCCACATGGCTTGATCCCTCACCCTGCCCTGCCCAGTCAGGGCAACACCTGTCCCTGCTGTACCCCCTAAAAGCTCCACTGCCTCCTGCCCTGGCCCTAGCATAGCTGCTGGGAAGAGCCCAGTGCAGCAAATGAGTGCACAGCGACAGCCCACCCTCTCCCCACACATTGATATGATGGTCATACGCCACCCCATGCTTCCTCCAGGAGCATGTGCAGCAGCAGGAGCTGTCCCCCCGCCCCCCCACACACACTGCCTCCTGGACAAGCCACGCCTTGGCTGGGCAGTGCCTGGCCCTGCCCCAGCCCCACTCCATCCCTCACCGCCAGGGCCTCTATCTGCACCCCCCACACCCCTTCCCATGCCACAGACTTACCAACTGGATGCTGCTCTACAAGGTGCCAGGCTGAATTCCTTGGTACATGCATGTTGCGGCTGCATGCATACACATGGCATTTATTGGCAACATCAACCACAAAAAGCTGAGTGACAATAATGTCCTTTCATTGGTGCCGATATGATATGCACCTCTAGTTCCCAGGAAATCATCCTTCCTGCATGGAACTTAGTAAGTTTTACAACTCAAGCTTTCAAAATCTGTTCTGTTAAGCTGTTTGTTCTTGTCTGCTGATGCTCACTGAAGAGTCTAGCTCCAGTGCAACCTAATCATGATGAAGGAGTAAAGGAATTAGCTAATTCTAGCCAGGAATTTTTTCTGAAGTGAAATTAAAAATGCAAGTACCATCATACTCTCTTTCAGAATATGGCATGAATTGGTATTTACTGTCCCTCTTCTCCTTCCTTCCCTCATCACAGAAAAGAATATTTCTATCAATGTAATGACTTCTCTAGCAGTAGCAATATTACAAATAACCTCTGTAAAGCAGAGTTAAATATTAGGTTAAGGAAAACTGTGACAGTTGCCTGTAAAAACTTGTCTTTATTTTTTATTATATTAAATTAGGCTTATTGAATAAAGAATTAACAGACAACTATTGCGTACTGTATTATTTTAAGTCACGGGGATGTGTTTTGCTTTTTTGTACTAGAGTAGCAGACACTTTTCACCATACAAGGTAAGCTTAGTTAGCATGCCAATAGGTTAAAGTTCGTTTTTGCAATCCGTCATTAAATAAGATAAGCTTATATATTCAACAGCCCCAAGATCTTTGATTCAACCAAATAAAACTAAAACAAAACAAAACAAAAAAAACAAAACCAAAAAAACCAACAAGGCATTGATTTTTACATGCAAGAACTAGTTCTAACCAGTTTTTGGCGAGATGAGGGGGAACGCTTAAACTATATTGTGAATACATGAAAACAAAAAGTAGCTTAAAAAAAAAAATGAAACTCTGAAGCTATGTAACACAGGTAAACAATCAGTAGAACTGTGGAAAGTATATATAAAAATAAGATTTAACGGATAATTTTATTTGAAGTAAAGTTTACTTACTATTTTTTTCTTTTGGGATTTTAGTTCTTCTAATGCTTCACCTTAAAAAGAAAAAAAAAAAAAAGGAAGATATGGATCATTTTATACATTTGAAAAATGATACTAATTTCAGCATGCATAGGTTGAATATCTATCCTCCCAACTGTGAGATCAGAAAATGTTCACATGCTGGCTCCAAGTCATACCAACTATCAGCAAATCTTATATTTTGATAATATAAATTCTTAAATGACAATAAGGTCTCTTATAAAAGTTATATTTTTTAGTTTTATCTGTATAGCTAGAGTGACAGAATGCAACGATAAAAAACTTTTAATGTACTACTTCTTTAAGCGAACTACTTCTAGCACAAGACCTGTTTTGACCTATATTAAAATTAATACAACAGGCAAAATTTGCTCAAGACTGTAAAGGAGTCTGACTCACCAGAAAAACCTTAAAACCAAGTTTTAATACATGTATTAGAGACCTAGATTCACCTGCTTTAATATACTTCAAGGAAGTCTGTTATGCAGGGTAGTTTCAAATGCTAGATCAATTGCAAACTTAACATCTGAATCTATATTTCACCCTTCCAACATTTCCAAACTCTAACAAAACTCCAGTTTTATAAGAGAAGCTATTACTACTAGAAGGTCATTTCACAGCAAAAAGAAGGGACACAGTTAGAGCTAGTAGGCACAACACCTAACCTCTGTTATCTCTGTAGGAAAAAAAATGAAGTCAAATGCAAGTGGGATTTTTCCTGGAAGTCAATGTTAGCAATTTTGCACTCATGGAAAAAAAAAAAAAAAAAAACCTCACTGTAATAAGCCGGTGAGTAATGTAAAAGAATGAATTCCCTTGATGCTACCAATTCTTTGCTACCTTCTTCATAGAATACTACGCATAGAATAATGGATTTTACTAAAGTAGAAAAATATAGGAGAGTATTTACTATCTTGTATTCCTCCTCTATTGAAAGTTTAGCACCCAACCTCTTCCTCTATACATCTCATTTTGTGGGTTCCAAAATTACTTTGTTAGTGCCATTTTTTCCAGAAATGTACCTCATAACATTGGGGAAAAGTAGAGGCAAAAACAAAATTGAAGTGATCAAATTACATAACCATTATTTAGATCATCCCAAATAAATGGAGAAAGAAAAACACAAGATTTTTTTTCATATTACTTAATCCTCTTGGAACAGCTTTAATATTTCTCAAAATTAAAAAGGAATTTATACTAGTTTGCACATTCAGCTGACATTCAAGCAACAAGCCATTTTTATTTCTAATTTATAAAATAAACTCCTTAGTATTTAATGGGCAGATGTACAGAATTAATATTATATACACAAACACAGCTAACAACTATTCAGTCGCAAAGGAGAGCAACAATATATGCTGCAAGACCTAATACCACCTGTAGTTGGACCAGCTGGTATCAGTTACTCTCATAATTAGGCACCTTTGAAATTCATTAGTCATACGAATTACATGATCCGACCTCCAATGCACTACAGGCAATTTCTATGGGAGATGAATAGATAGTAGTAGATAACTTCTCTAGAAGCCCTAAACATTTAGCACCTTGAACTGCACCAGTGGTGCAAGTGCAGTTGAACAACTACCATATTATATTGCAGTGACTTATACTATTGCACAGCATGCAACTTAAGTACATTTTCATGAAGTAAGCTTCAGATGCAGCTCCATGGAGTACTGCAATAATTTTAAAACTTGGGAAACTTTTTTATTTATATATGATTAGTACAACAGGAACGGCAAAGGGAGCAAGAATGATCCACAAGATAAATTCATAGAGCAAATGTCCCTCCTCTATCATCAAGAGACGATTACTAGAAGTTATCATCCAACTACAATATCATGCATCTTTGGCTCAACTCAATTTAGCAGCTGAAAAGCGGGGTGCAACGTTACAAAAAGTTAACAGGCTGAAATGAACCTCAAGAGGTCATCCCAGTCCACATTCCTTACAGTATAAATCCCTGGCAGAGGTTTATCTAACCTGATTTTAAAAAACCTCCCGTGAAGTTAATAATCATATGAGCTCCATAGGTCACTTGCTCCTGTGCTGCATGACTCTTACTAAAAAAGCTTTTCTTAACACTTAACCTGCAAATTAAGCTAAGATTCCTCATCATATCTGAAGCTGACATGAACAATTGAACATCCTCCTCTTTGTAAAAAAAATCTTTACATACTGGAAAGCTAAATATGCCACTGACTCTTCCCTTTCCCCAGTCATGTATTTGCTAGACCAAAAAAAACAAACTCAATCTTTTCAAGGTTTCTTCACACATCATTTCCTCAAAGCCACTCAATTCATTTAACTCTTCAGAACACTTGCCAACAGGTCTGCATCTTCATTACAATGTGGTACCCAAAACCAGACAGTACTCAAGCTAAGGCCTCATCAGGACCAAGTCCAGAAGAATTACTGCCTATAGCGACTTAATTCATTCATGGTAAGACTTCCCCGAATTAGATTTGCCATGTTTGAAACAGCATTTCATTTTTTGTATCACACTCAATTTGTGGTCCACTAGACCTCTGCAGGTGCTCTTCTACAGCTTTACTTGCCTAGCCAGTCATTCCCTTTTCACATTGTGCATTTGACTTCTCCCAAGTTTAACAACTTGCACTTCTCCTCTCTCGAGTTTCATTTTGTTGATTTCAGAGCATTTCTTCAATTTATTCCAAGTCCTGTTTTACAACTGCTCCCAGTTTGGTTTCACCTACAAGTTTTATAAGCAGACTCTTTATGCCACCATACAAGTCACTACTGAAAATACTGACTAGAGCCATGTCCAAACCAGATGCCTGAAGGATCTACTTGAAACATCCCCCCCATTTTGACAATGAACCACTGATAACCAGTATGGATACATTTTTTTAACCAACTGAACAACACTTCCATGAAGAAGCTGCAATAAAGGTCAGACAGAAGAGCAAGATAGAGGGGAGGAAATGAGGCAGCACACTCCTAATTAGTTTCACACATTTTTTTTAAAAAAAATTGGAAATAAACTTACTATTCTTTTCTGTTCTTTTGGAAAAGAAGAAAATGAGTAGTGTTCTTATAAACCAGATTCTGAGGGGGGGAAAAAATAAAGTTAGTTTGCATTTAGACTAATAAAACTGAAGAGTTTAGCTTGTACTGGGAAGCAACCTTCATCTTGCACTATGGGTGGGAACAGCCCCCCAAAATAGATTTAAAATAACCTGTTATGAATGTTGACTAGGAATGTATGTTTCACAGAACAGCTAGTTTCAAGCACTTTCACTGAAGTAAATTTAGTACCTAGGCAGAAAAAAGTGAAAGTGTTTAGACTGTATTATAAAACAGAGAGCTATGAGTGAAATGCAAGTATGTCTTCATATAGCAGTCAGCCTTGACATACACAAAGTAAAAAATATTTCCATTAAAGTGTAATCAAGATAAATTATTATATAAAAGAGGTCTAAAAAGTAACAACATATTTTATTAGCTGCTAAGATTGAATAAATTATTTTCTTAAGCCCAAACAATAAAGAGTTCTGCAATAATTAATAAATAAATAAATAAATAAATAAAAGATGCATATTTAGTTCCATTTTTAATAGGCTTCAAGTAAGAACAGAACTTTGCTGTGGTAACATCTTAAAAAAATAAAAACATATTTCTTATAGGAAGCTAGATCAAAAGCTACTTTAATATTTTAAGTGTAACATGGCAATAAACTGGTAAATACTGATCATAGGACTAGACTTACAAGGTAAATTCATATTTGGGAGTTGGTGAGGGTGGTTTGATACCAGTGAAATCCTTGAGCAGCAACTACAGTGTAGTTGCTACCTTAAAAGCTTTCCAAGAAAAATAGATTGACATGATTCTGGTCAATTTTACAGGGCTCAATAGTAATAGGAAAACTGCTGCAAGTCTGGTCAATTTTATACTGCTGCTTCAGTAGAAAATAAATCAGTAATCTATCCACATTTTTGGAAAGACAAAGCCATCATTATTCACATTCAGTTATATTTGGAATGTTCTCCTTGCAGTCATAAGAACTTGAAAAATTAAGAAAAAAGGCTTAAATCTACTTATGCTAATGAAGTTGGAAGCTTTTCCTGGCAAATTAACAAATCTAACTCAAATGGCAAGTAGACATGTGAGGCCCTCCTTATGTCACGCTCTATACTACAGAGTAACAGAGGGACTGAATTAGATGAAAGTCAAAAATAAAAGTTAGAAGTCCAGTAGAGGTTAGAGTTACTCAAAAAATCATACTTTCCACAAGAGAAAGAAAATCCTATGAAGGGTTTGATAAAACAGCAGCATGACTGCTTAATAAGCATATAGTTTGACACTTCTCTTTGGCTTTTCTGTTCAAAATGCTTGCAGCAACTAGCAGTAAGAACCACATACACACGGAGTTAGTTTAACCATTACCCCGATACCCAAGGAGATATAGTAAGAAAGTGAATTGATTGTCTGAGGTCACACAACAAGCCACTGAGGCAGAATTATGAAAAGGCATACACTATTGCATTCCACTTTCAGATTCATGTTTCAATAGCTATCTTTTAAAGAGTTATTAAGTAGTATGAAAATGGTAACAGTTCTTTTACACAGTGAACAGCATTTCTCAATGAAGTAAATGAGATAACAATCAGTGTCTATATCAGGACTAATTCTATACTGGTACGGAGCATGTGCTCCATTTCCTTTCATAGGTGCATTTGTATTTATTTAATAGTAGTCAAGCTCCTTTTTTTTTTTTTAATTAGTGCTGCAGGCTGAGCAAAGAGATGGTATAAAGCAGAGGTACTCAACCCCCAGCCCACAGCGATGCATTATCTGCCCCACAGTTGCACTTTGAAGAAGTGGGGCCTCCTGATATACTGCCATATTTTTCAAGCGCTCAATAGCTATTAAAGTGTATTCTGAATGTATGTTACATATTCTTAGAATTTAACTGACTGTACCAGCATCTGTAATGTGCTCAGACTCTGGGGGAATGACCCAAGGCAGTAATATGTTAGTGAGTGACTGCAGCCTGGGAGAGGCAGACATATTATAGTTTGCTTAGAACAGAAAACTCTCTAGAGCTAGTACTGGGTGGCACCAAACACTCAGCGTGGTGGATTCATCTCTTGATTGAGAGCACAGACATGTTGGCAGCTACTTGCCATTTACACCTGCCAGATAAAAACTGAAGAGTATGGGACCTGGGAGGGGGAAATAAAAAGGAAACAAAAACAAATAGACACACGTTTGCAAGTTATAACAGAGAAACATTTAGTTCTAAACATTCATATGTTCGATGGTTGCTTGGCCCAGGAGTTTATGGAAGCCAATCATTCAAAAGTGAACATGCATTGAACAAAGAAAAGGAAAAGAACAAAGGATCCAGTGTAAAAACTCAAGCAAACAAGTACTAGGAGTCAGCTCCTTAAACAACAACACACTATCTACACTAATTTTGCCCTGAGTGTAAAGGGGAAGCTATCAGTACTCCTTTCCTGACTTGCTTTCCTTGATGTCATGAGCAAGTTTTACAGGTAAGAATACTGCACTAGAAAACGAAGGCCAATCATTCTTTTTTTGAAAATGCCCATTTTGACCCTTATATTCTAAATCAGCCAAGTCCAGTTTACTACATTGCTACCTAGGTAAATGGTCTACATACTTTCCCTCCCAAGAGAATTTCATGATATATACATCCCTTTACAAACAAATGCTAAAACTGTAGAGTAACTCATTAATAAAGTGATTTTGAACCTGCCATAAGATCTTTAAGGGTACCAAACCGTATAGCACTATCATCTGTGTCTGATTCACAAGACCAATCCAGAGATTTCAAGTAGGAATCCAGAGTGTCAAAAACATTGTAACCCAGTGGTATTCAAACTTTTGGCTCCACAGGCCAGATGAGTGGCCTAGATGACATAAGCTGGCCACCCTGATTTTACCTGCATTGCCCCCTCCCTATCACCCATGCCAGGACTGGGTCCAAGGTGGCAGGCACCATCCCCACCAGCCCTTCTCATGCCAGGACTGGGTCAGAGAGCTAGCACTGCCCCCTCTCCAGCCCAGCACCACCCCCCAACCCAGTCCTGTGCACTGGGATAAGGTGCCAGACTTGACACGCAGGGTCCAGAGATCTGATCTCCTGCTGCCAGATTTCCAGACCTGTGGGGACTCTCTGCAGGCCCAAGGCTGAGCACTCCTATTGTAACCTGTTGTGAGTCTTTCCAAGTACTCTGCAACAGGAAAAAAAAATGCTCCAATATTTTTCTGTACTCAAAAAATAAGTAACAGCTAAGAGCTGGTATTTTCCAAGGGGTACCTCAAATCTAACCAGGTTGAAGACCACTGAGCGTGTCCACACAAACATGCATACACGCACACAAAAGTATTTTAAAACAAGAAATCTGGTATGTTCTGCTGTGCATGATTTACATTCAATCTTACTATAGTAATCACAGTAAGAGCCTCAGAGGACTAACTCTGACCCCATATTTTTCCCCACCCCAAAAGTTTGAAACCTTGAACAGTCAATTCAGGCAAAAATAAATTTGCAAACAAACTCAAACTTGAAGTGCTTGTTAAGGGAATTGAACTCTCTCTCTCTTAATTCGCCTCTATGCAATTTTTTTTTTGGGGGGGGGGGGGGGGAGCGGGGAAAAGGGAGGGAAATATTTTTTAGAAAACAAGTAGTACCTGGAAAGTTAAAGTCTCAAATAAGCTGAATGAAAACAATAAGCATCCATTCTTTATATTGTACATCTAGAGAGAGTTATTATTAGCAAATGTTAAAAATTCTAAGACAGCAAAAAACAAAGCCAAGAACATTTTGGGGGAAAAAAAAGAACCCAACACTTAAAAATGTATCCCTGTATGTTTAAGGAGCAAAATAATTAGTTTCAATCTTTGCCTAGTTTACAAGCAAAAAGTACCAGAACTGACAAAACAGGAGAAATCATCTTTCCCATTTGCATAGGGCAGCATTTTGTGTAGCTAGTTTATTTTGTGTACCACTTTCAGACAAGATTCAAGATAATTTTCCTAAATAAGAATTGAAAACACAAAACAAAACAGATGAACAGTAATCTTATACAACATCCTCTAGTATTTATGGCTCTTCTGAATTATACAACCTTAATTAAGGTGCTAATAAGCCACACAATTTTAGATGTTAGTATCTTTTGACTAGAAAAATCTTTTAGTTGTCCTTCATACTCAGTATAGCCCAAGAGAGATATTTCCCACAAAGAAAGCATATGCCTAACTACTCGGATCTATTTTAAAGAGAAAATCCAGCAAGTTCTGACAAGTCAAGAATTGTCAAAAAAAACAGAAGCCCCTGATGAAAAGTACTTTCCATCTCCTTCTAAGAAAGAGATAGCAGTTAAGAAAAAAGGCATAGTTTACTTACATCAATGGAAACGCAAAAAACGGAAGCGTCATAATCAGCCTTGCTGTCCATTCATCAGGAAGACACCACAAATATACAATTAAACAGGTAATAAGATAAAGAACTGAAGAGTAGAGAAGTAGCCTTCCAACCCATAGCTTCTGCAGCCTCTGATTTTTTTCTCTGAATTCTTCTAATGCTTGTATTTCCTGTAAATAAATGTAAGTTTATAAATGTAGATAAGGTTAACAAAGTAAATTTATAATCTTCATTTTCTTTGTCATCTTATTAGGTTTGCTACCTTTATAACATTTGCTAAACTTAAATGGTTCGGTTTATATTTATAAAGCTTCTACACAAACACACTTCTTGTACTTGACAGTGTATAATTTTCATAACATGAATTATATCTTAATACAAAGATTGTGACATGAATCACCTGCACTCCACTAATGATTCCTGGGCACTACAGCAACTGGAACAATAATATTTATATTGGAAATTTATATAGTTAGCTATCTTAGTACGATTTAGTAATTTGGAAACAAGAGTGAGAATTAGCACCATACAATTGTCAATGTTTCTATAGTCACTAAAAAGAGCTCCTCAAAACAGTTTGAGTACCGATGCTTTAAGTGGCATTTGTTAAACCTCAGATGTGCCCTAATTTAATAGTATCATCTTCTCACATGAGTAAGCTAAAATATTTCAACCACCTTTTCAAGTAAGTTTTTATTTCAATGCTCTATCCTATTAAGAATCATGAATATTTGAATACTGTTTCTGGCAGATTAATTAATAATCTAGAAGTATTCTGCTGTGCCATTATTTTGACTTTACTTTGAATGATGACAGGATCATCCACATTTTCATTAGCTACACAAAGAAAACTGCCACCAGCATATTTCAAAATATGTAATTTTCCTATGGACCACTGGCACCTGTATCAAATACCAAGTAGAATAATACCAAATCACTTAATTATCTATTCTGTCCTTGCCTAACACCCCCCTTGGAAAACTCTGTAACACTTAACTTGCACTGGAAGGTCTGCTAATGAACCTAATAAACAGAACTTTGCTTTAGTGAAATGTTTCTGGGGAACACAAAATGAGTGCTTAAGCATTAGCCATAATAGGATTGTACAACTAGGCCACCCTTAGCATTCCTTCACATTAGCTTGAATACATATGTAGACAAACAATAACGTCTGTCATTGTTTCAGTAAATACTGTTTGTGCTTAAAAACCAATGCTGAAGGTTCTGCTCCCTATTTTCTTTCACCTAAAATCCCCAGCCTCCAGTACATGAATGCTATAAAATAAGCATTTATATAATACTTATTTCCATATTTGTAAAACTGCCACACTTTTAAAGACAGATACCAGATCTATTTCTAAACTAAACAAAAACAAACAGGCATAATGAACAGCCAAATACATACCTTATCAATTTTCTCCAATACTTCTACAGTAGAAGGTTTTGCCTGCTTACAGGGAACAGAAAAAAAGTTTTAAACTAATATTTAAAAGCTGCAGATACCCAAGTGTCCAGCATGGCAATAGCAATAGTCATCCAGCACAACAGATTAAAGTATTTTCATTCCAAGATAAAAATAAATTGTACTTTCTCTCAAGTTTCAGTGTTACTGACTAATCATCAGGGTTTTCCGTTTCCCATGGAAAAATGGAGCAAACCATGGATTTTCCCCTTTACTAGCGTAAAATGAGGGTTATGCCCCTCACTGCTGTCCCTGCGCACTGGGGAAGTGTCACCAGGGCAGTGTGGAGCTCACAGGGGCAAGCAGCTTTCCTTCACAGCCCCGCTGTGCCCAGCTGCACACACTGCGCTGCAGAGGCCCCAGGGGAGGGCAGCAGGGCAGGGAGCACAAGCCTGCAGCATGCATCTACCCCCCACAGAACTGTGGGGTGTAGGTACCCTAGCCCCTCAGGAGTGTGCACTGCAGCAGGGAGCCAGCCCCACCCCCACCCAAGCTCACAGTAGGCAGGCAGCCGGGACTGGGGGAGCCAGCTTCATGCTCCTTCTCCTACAGCAGCTGCCTTCTGCCAGGGGCAGGGAGCTGCAGACCTGGGTCCCTAGCCCCATTACTAGAGGCAGCTCTGGCAGAGCTGGGGGAGGAGGCAGGGGCTGTGGATGAGGGGCAAGGGGCACAAGCAGGGCTGTGGAGTGAGTGAGGAGCACCAGTAGGGCCAGGGGTGGTTGTAGCGGGCCTTTAATTTTAATTACAGACTTTGGGGTTTTTAAAATCAGCAAATTTGCAATTTTTTAAAATCAGGCAAAAACCAGGATCCCTGCTAATCATCCTCTCTCCAAAGACATTTCCAGCTGGTATTACTTTGTCACAGCTCCTTCCATAGATACACACCCTGCCAACTGGTAGCAGTCTTGGGTACTACTTCAGTACAATTGCGGCAGAGCCATTCTTTACAGTTTGGCTCTCCCCTCTTTTGTAGTAACTAATCCAGTGTACAGACATGTAAGACTGAGGGGGAACCTGTGAAAGAACAACTATAATAGACAGTAGCAGATGTGGGGTAGAAAATAAATGAGAGAGTTCATGGAGATTAAAGAAAAAGTGAGTAAAGAAGTGAATGAAGTGAGGGAGAAGATGTGAATAGAGGCCAACCTCCCAGGTTTTAAACTCATGCTATCATTTACTTTATACTTATATAAAAGGGGACACATTTAAATATGCAAAGGAACCAAGAGCCTAGATCAGGGGTTGTGAGGGTACTTGGGAAGGCCCTAGCGGGTATGTGCGGACGGGTGGGCAGGGACAGAGTGCCACCACCCACCACCCCATGCCCCCAGGCCTCCCAGGAGCAGGACTGGGGCAAGGGCAGTGCTGCTCCTCTGCAGGCCACACAGGTACCACCTGGCCAGCTGGACACCGGGGGGGGGGGGGGGGGGGGGGACGGCGGGATTGGACGACTTGAACACTGCTGCAACAGCCGCTGCATCCACCACTCCGTGCCACTGCTCTGCATTCAGCCATGTGCCACCCCCGCTCCACATCCAGCCACCAGGAGTACACTTATTTAAAAAGGTTGAAAACCCATGGCCTAGATTATGACATTTTCTTCTGCAAATGGTAAGAATGATCACCAACCTCATTGCTCATTTATTTTGTCTACTCATCTCAATAATACAAATCAAGCTCATGCTCCTAACATAGGAAGCAAAGATTACTTCTGTGTTACAAGTGATTAGCCAATACTCAGATACCAATACACAAGAGAAAGGCTGATATTCTCCTTCACTTACCCATTTGTCTTAAGCTAAAAGAAACAGCAGCCAACCTTATCAAACATACATATTGCTGTCTATCCTAATTAAGTGCCAAGGCAGTATTGAGATCGCAACCTGCTATGAACATTTAAGAGATGCCATATAGGTCAGACTACAGTAGGTCAATCTAACCTAAAACCTTTATCTCTAGGGACCTACCCAATTCTCAGTCAGAACATGGGCCCAAGCTGCCATTTCATGGGTGGAACACATGGGTCCCCATGCTTGATTGACTGAAGAGCCCCAGTGGCCCTGTTCCTTGCCACCAATTGGCTGCAAAGCTGTCCACCACAAGGCTCCACCCCTCGCCAACTAGTAGAGAGGTACAGAGCCATATGACAAGCAGCACTCCCAGCCAACCAGTGATGGAGGTGGGAGGGTTCCATCTTGCCAGCAGTCCTTCAAGCGGGCAGCCCCCAACTCTCCGCTTCCCCACCCCAGCAGGCTGCCGCTAAGAACTCCCTCTGGTGAGCTAACATTTTATTTTCCGTAATTTTTTCCCCCCTGCAGATTTCACAGATTCTGCAGGCAATGCTAGATTTTGCAGAATCCATAAAATCTGTTAAATCAAATTCGATAGGTCCCTTCTTATCTCGCACTGGCACAGAGTGAATGCCAAGTAGAAAAGTATTCACACAGGCCTACACATTAACCTGTCCCCTACCCCTCTTCTCTTATAACTACCAATATTTACAGGCCTAGGAAGTCCAAATTTGAAGGTTTCAGCCCTGCTGCACTGCTTAATACCCACCAGTGGCAACGTGTAGGGAGTGCACATACACCCCCTGACCAGCCATCCTTGCTGCTTGGGCAATGGGAAGTGGGGGCAGGCAGGAGCACTTGCAGGGGGGCCACCAGCTCTGGCTGATCATTGCAGCCACTCCCAGAAGCAGCCGCAGAGATTGGCCATTGCTGGATCAACCATGGGGGTCCCCCGGGCAGCGAGATTGGTGGTCGGTGGGACTGGATGTGGGGGGGGGGGGCCACATGCCCCTCTGCCCCCACTAAGGCAGCACCAGTTGCCCTTGATACCCACACAAATTCTCCAAACTTCCAATACTTACCAATCCAAAGAAAAATCCAAAGGAAGGAAATAGGATGCAATAAAAATCATAATACAACCCCCCACCACCACTTACCCTAAAAGAACTGGAATAATCATTTCATAGTAGGTAAGGTCAGAAGGGACCCAAGCAGATCATCAAGTCCAACCCCCTGCCATGGCAGGAAAGAGTACTGGGGTTAGACGACCCCAGCAAAGTATACATCCAGCCTCCTCTTAAAGACCCCCAGGGAAGGAGCCAGCACCACTTTGCTTGGAAGCTGGTTCCAGATCCTAGCCACCCTGACAGTGAACTAGCACCTCCTGATATCTAGCCTGAATCTACCCTCTGCCAGCTTGTGACCATTATTTCTTGTCACTCCTGGTAGTGCTTGGGGGAACAGGGACTCCCCTGGTGCCTGCTGGTCCCCTCTGACTAATTTGTAACAGGCCACTAGATCCCCCCATAACCTTCTCTTGTGGAGGCTGAACAGGTTCAGGTCCCGTAGCCTCTCGTTGTAGGGTCTGCCCTGCTGACCCGATCATGTGGGTGACCCCCCTCTGGACCCTCTCCATGTTGTCCACATCCTTCCTGAAGTGTGGCGCCCAGATTCTGAATCCAGTTACACTATTTTCCATGTCGGTAATATGAACACTTTGTTCGGCTACCAGTTTCTAAACAAATAGGCCACTAGAAAAGTTTAGAGTCTTTCAGCACTATGACTCAATCCAGGATTCTAGTTAGAGGCATATCAAGTTGCTGCAATAGTTTTATTTAAATATCAGTCTTACAAACTAGCTTTTTATATCATAACAACATTTACTTACCCTCCACTTTGAAATGACTCCACCCATCTTTTTTGTTTGAGAAGATGTGTTTGTTTTGGTAGCTTTAACAATCTTCTAGTGGAATTCACAGCTAGGAGCAAAAGTAGTGGCAATCAATTACAAATGCTTCAAACTATGTATTTCAAGATTTTAAAGATATTTTATAAATGTTTTCCAATATCTAAATCAGGGCTTTGCAATTTCTAACAGGCCAGGGAAACAAGCCCCATAGGTCACATGCCATGGGGATGCACCCATCCACCCCAGCTGCTGCACTGTGTACCCATCCAAGCACCATCTCCCACAACTGCACAATGTGGTAGGGTCACCCTTAGCTCCCCAACCCATGCCACACTGCACTGCTTCGTCCCTGGGACAGGGACAGGAAGCAAAAGCTGGAAGAGAGTGTGGAAGGGAAAAAGAAGAGCAAAAGCCTGGTGGGAACCCAAGGGTTGCAATCTAACCCCTTGCATGCCACATATGACTAGGGTGACCATATGTCCTGTATTGTCTGGGACAGTCCTGTATCTCATAGGCCAGCCCAGCCACTAGGTGTAAATAGAATCAAAAGTCTCAGATTTGGCTGCTGCAGGCAAAGGCAGAGGGTGCAGCCACCTGTCAGTGCCCGACCCAAAGTTCATGAGTCAGGCTGCCCTGATCCAAATTATGAAGTGATACAGCATACAGTCATTTGCCCATAACGTTCTAAACTCCAGTCACTATTTTCACAAACCACCCATCAACTATTAAAGCATTCTATTAACTAACTGACCACAATTCTAGAGAAGTTTATATTTTGCACTGGAGAGCTTTAGGTCAGGAAATATTTTAAATAAGTGAGTACAAGATGATGGGTGGTTAGAAATCAATTTCTAGTCTTCATATAACTACCACAAAAATATTTAGTAAATGGGAAAAAAAAAAATCTCAAGAATCTGGTTTCTAATTAGTTATAGATAAATTTCGAGTGCAGATTGTTTGGAATTAATTCAGAGCATTAAGATTTCACACAAGCGTTCTTGAGAACTATCAGACTGGCATCTCTAAAGCCTGCACTTTACATAGAGAAGATATAAAAGGCAACAGTAATTCAAACAGTTGTGTATACTTCTAAGTTTGCAAGAACCAGTCCGTTCTCAAGCCCACCTGGGAACTGGGCTGAAAACATCAAATTACTTCCCAGACCTGCGAGTAATAATCAGAAGGGCAACAACTTTCAGTCACTTGCTGGTGGGATGGATCCACACTAAACATGTAAATGGAAAAACTGGAACCTCAATTCTCCAATGTCCTTTTTCTTAAACTGGAAATATGGTAACCCTACAGGAATGCAGCCTGACAGCATGTAGAGCAGCACCCAGCAGGTAAGTCTGTGGAGGGGAAAGGGAGTAGGATCGAGGCCTCCACAGTGAGGAAGGAAGTGGGGTAGGGGAAGGGACTGAAGCGAGTAGGACCCCAGGGCTAAGGTCACGACAGGTCGTGGGACAGAGCCGCAGTCAGTTCATCCAGGGGCACAGGGCAGGGGGCACAGTTCTGCTGCTGCAAACACCCCTAGGGGAGGCATGGGGGACATGCTCCCCAGACTTGTGAATCGGGCAGAGGCGCACTGCCCACTATGGGCTGGGGCTCTGTGCTCTGTTACCTTTGCCCCAGGAGCCACATGCTGGCCACACGTCCCCTGCCCAGCCAGTGGTGGGAGGCACAACATGGTACCATGCAGCTCCCTGGGCAAAGGCAGCAGGGCGCAGAGCCCCAGCCTGGAGGCCACCTCCATCCCACGCACAAATCCAGCAGGGCACACGTCCCCCATGCCTCCCCCAGGGGTGCATTCAGCAGCCAGCGGAATTTCATTTAACTCAGATTTCTTCTCCAAAAATGTTTAAGAGGATGCTAGAACAAGGCAACACAATAGAGTAGGTATAGTACTCATCTTGTAAGATGGTGAACAGGCTACCATGCAGGAAAGCCAAAAATTCTAACAAAAACCGGAGCTACATGTATAGAGTCAAGTCTTACAGGTTTTCTGAAGCAATCTGTAAAAATGCTATACAAATCAGTATTTGAACTGCAAGAACAGAGGGACAAATCAACTTTATTGCTGCCAGATTACTGCAACTTGCTCCTTTGCTAGTTACGAAAGGAAAACAGCAATTGCCTGGGTCCCTTATATCTGAAGTGTCACAAATCAAAAGTTCTATAATCCACTGGGATTTCAAACAGTTAACAAGATATTTTTTAAGCACTGAGAATCTGACATAACTTCCATTTGGCAGGTCTGTATGCAAAGCACTGCAGGTTTGAGACTTTGAGCAGAAGCTTTGTTATTGACAGGTTCTAGGAAAAGATGCCATCTTCACTACAAAACGATAATAGCCAAGCTACAACACAAGTGTCTAATGATTCTCTAGTACATTTGGATCTTTCAAGAGTTGCAGTCAAACATAATCATGTTTTTAAGGTGATGTCAGTATCAATCCTCTATTTTCAGAGAGTTATGAAATAAGTTGCAAGAAGGAAGTCAGATAAAGTGCTGATGCAGCTACATTTTCATACAGGCCAGCATGATGATGTTGTACATGTACTGCTCTAGAAGGCAGAAACAATTGATGTCATTCCTTAAAGTTATATCCAACAACCAAAAGTAAATTCATTGATTTATATACAGTGCATAATCACAGTGCCACTTCAGACTCTCCCTATTAAACTTCTCCTACTAATCACTTTCTTCTTCTGCCTCGACCAACAGCAAATAATTTTATGTTGTACTCCTCCTTGCTAAGGCTTCATTTGGTCAGTTCATACAGAATTCCTCTTTTTACTCAGTCATGCGACAGTTGCAGTAGTGTGTATGTATACGTTTTCCCTTGCCAGATAATACGCAGCAACATTACTAATGCCTTTCAATACCATTTAAGACAAAAAATATGGAAGTGTTACCATTAATACCCACTTTCTGCCTTTCTAGAGAAACCCAAATTTGATGACAGCACTCAGTGTAAAGGAATACTGCCAATCTTTTGTATGCAGAATGTATTTAGCACAAGCCAGCATGAAATGTAATCAGCAGAATTAGAAGAATGACAGTCACAAAGGAAGGCTTTAGGCTATCTTTGGCAAGAGGACTACAGGGCTTTAAGCCAGCTATAAACATATCAAACCAACACATCAATTCAAGCATACGGAAAACAGCAAGCAGGTGAGGTACACTTGCTTACTTAGCTCTATGTTCAGACAACAGAGCTGCATGAGTTACACAGACTTTTCTTCAGGACAGACCCAAGCTCTGAGCATTTTGTCTCACTTTAGTTAGAAGACTGTTGATCTCCTTTGGGATTTACCTGAGCTCGAAGTTTTCTGCTCTCTCAGGTTCATCTGCACTGCTCTAGCAAATAGATATTTTGTAAAAGGAAGGCCATTAAGAAAAAGTTCAGAACCTTTTATTATAACAGGCACAATCTAGTTTCAAGTTTGAAACTTACTCCAAGTCATCTACAGAGACCTTAATGACTAAGGAGCATTTACAAATGCATTTTCAAACAAGATGGAGCTCAGGCTGTCATTTCAACTTGGGAAATACTCCTTTCAACTGAACAGACATCCTCCCTTCTTCCTCAAAACCGGCTCTGCCACCTGGGGCTTGCGCTCCCATCGCCCTCACTCCCACCCCCTCTCGGCCCGCGGTTTCCCCCAACCACCCCCTGCTCACGCTGCAGCTGAGCCCGCTTCGGGGCCCCCGGCTAAGGGCACGCTCGGCCCCCAGGGCGGGCTGCCCGCTTCAGCACCTCGGAGACGGAGCCCTGCAGGAGCAGCCCGGCCCGCACAGCCGGGCGCCTCCCCGCCTTCGACGCGCCCGTCCCGGCGCCGGCGGGGCAGCGACCCGCGGCACCGGGCCCTGCTCCCGCACGCGGGCGATGTCGGGACCAAAGCCCAGAGCGCCGCAGCGCCCGCCGAGCCGCACGCAACTGCCCCTGGCCTGCGCTCAGCGATCCCCGAGGGCAGAGGCAACTTCACTCGCTCCCCACCCTCGCCTGCACGGTACCTGCCGTAGAACACCCCGCGCATCCCGCCGTCGCCGCAGCTGAAGGGCAGCGGGGTAGCCGGGCCGCTTCCCATCAGGCACCGCGCGGGCCGCGCAGCCAATCAGTGCGCCTCGCCCGCCCCCGGCGCAGACCCAGCTACAGCTGCTGTGGGGGGCGGGGCAGGACCAGCGGAAGGGAGCAGGGCGACTTGCTGAGGAGCACGGAGTTGCTGTGGTTATCGGGGCTGGCTCGGCCGGGTTGTGCGGGAGGAGGGTAGACAGAAGTCCCCAAGCAAAGGGGCTCAGCCTCTGCCCCTGTCCCGGGCCGTGTCCCTCCCACACGGCTCATCCGCTTCCCTGGGAGACATGCAGTCACGGCCTGTGGGGCAGGACAAGGGGGTCATAGAAAGCGAGGGTGGGAAGGGACTTCAAGCGGTCACATCTCATCCAACCCCTACTCAAAGCAGGACCAGCCCTAACTAGGTCATCCCAGCCAAGGCTTTGTCTAGCCAGGTTTTGAAAACCTCCAAGGATGGGGCGTCAGCCACTTTCTGGGTAGCCTGTTCCACTGTTTTACTACCCTCCTAGTGAAAAATTTTTTCCTGATATCTAACCTAAACTTCCCTTGCTGCAATTTGAGACGGTTGCTCCTTGTTCTGTCACCTGCCAGCATGGAGAACAGTCCGGCTCCATCCTCTATGGAACTGCACATCGGGTAGTTGAACGCTGCTATTAAATCACCTCTCAGTCTTCTTTAGGCCCTTGGTTTTCAACCTTTTTTTTCATTTGCAGACCCCTTTGGAAATTTTGAATAGAGGTTTGGACCCCCTTGAATTTAAGTGTGGGTATTCACATACTTTTGATTGATCATAGTCATCTTTCACAGACCCCTTAGACATGGTCTGTGGACTCCATGAGGGGTCTGCAGCCCACAGGCTGAAAACCACTGTCCTAGACTGAATAAGGCCAGTTCCCTCAGCCTCTCCTCATAAGTCATGTAGGCCATGTGGGTCAACAGGCAGTGTAGCCCCCATTCACAAAGACAGGTCTCAATCTCCCCACTCCCCCAGCTCCTGTCAGAGGGGAAAGCTGGATAGGCCCTTCAGTGGTTTGTGGGAATTCCATATATATACACTTGATCTGAGTCTTCAAGATGCCGAGGGGTGGAGTGGGTGCAATGATCATTTACTGGACCACATCATTTCTCTGCATAGTCAGAAATGATGAGTATTTGACAGTGTTGCCATCAGTGTTCTCTGCTAGTGTAGTTTCCCACTTTATCACAGACATGCAGCATTTTACCATTAATTTCTGAAACACTCTCATACTTCCCGAGTGATTTGCTGCTCTGGGTTCTAATTAGGAGCTACTCTTGAAGACCACATTGAAGCTTTAAGTTGTGCAAAATAAATACATACTAATTTTTAAAGACATGACAGCTGCTTTTCAGAGCCTGTAGTTACTTGGGGTGGGGGTTAGTTCTATGTCATCAGTTTGTAGCTGAATAGTTTCCCGTTCCCCTTTTGGTTGTTGAGAACTGTTGAAGCACTGTTTGTTGACGTTCTCTTAATATTCAGGAAGTAGAGGCAAATGGTTTTTAAAAGGCCTCTGTACTTTGCTTTCTCATAAGGGAAAATGCAAGTTTGTAAACTACCTGGGCATGATGTCAGCCTTGCCTACTTGGCCTTTTGCATGTTGTGAGGAAGTTCATTTAACCTGAAGATAAATTATAGTATTGGTGATCAAAGCAAGAACACACAGGTATATGCAGTTACAATAATACCCATAAACTGGAAAAGTGACAAGCCACCAGCTTCTGAATATAATAAGCTCTACAGTATTAACTCTTTGAAATGTCACCCAGGCAGGATGTATCCTGTTTTTTCACATCAAATACTCTTTTTAATACAAGAATCCAGCAACACTTAACATCCATTGGACAGAGGTTGTGCAGGCATTGAAGCCTACATAGACCAGGGATGCTTGCTCAACCCCTGTTCCAAGGGCTATGTCCAGCCCCCTGTGTCATGTAATCTGGCCCAGGGAGCTCCCCACTGGTCCAAAAACTTGCTGACAAGGGAGTGATGGCACCACTCCCCTGCTGCTAAATTTCTGGACCCTTGAGCCCTAGACCCTGTATGATAGATACCCAATCCCAATGCACAGGGGTAGGCAGGGGCAGCACCGGGCTTCAGGGGTTGATCTCAGTACACAAGGCCTGATCCAGGCACTTGATTGGCAGGGCTGTTGGGGTCCTAATCCCAGCATGGAGGGCTGAATAGAGGGCAGCATGGAGCCCCCAGACTGATCCTGGCATGCAAAAGTGGCACCGGGAACCGGGATGCACTGGCATGAGATACTGGCTGGGCAGGGTCTGATCCTGGTGCATGGGGGTCAGCTGAGGCCACAGGCAGATGTGCAGGTAGGGCCAGGCAGAGACAGTGCAGGCCTGATCCTGGCACGTGGGGCTTGATCTGACCCACAGACTGGCCCCACATCACTCCTCTGACCTGTGGGGCCAACAGTTTGACCAGAACTAACACAGACTATTCCCAAGACAAAAAGCTTTTGGCTTTCACTGTCCCTTGTCTTCCATGAAGCATTGTCTTGATAATCCATTGGAAGCTTCCTCTATCCCTCCCTCTACCCATGTGATCACCTAGGGGAACATAGTAGTCAACTATTTTTTATTCTGCTTTTTCCAAGAGAATGAAGACATTGCGTCCATATTCATCTTCGTTATCTTGTTCTGTTTCAGGTAGAGTGGCCACTAACACATCCCCAAAATACAGGACATCCCCTTGGTAAGGTGTGGGACCACCGGCCCTCTCAACCAATCAGTGATGAGGGACAGGGCTGCCATGTCCTTGGCCAATCAACAGCAAGGGGTAGGACCACCAGGCCCCTTGGACAAGCAGCAGCAAGGGGCGGGGCTACCACAGGAAGGCAGAAAATGGTACCAGCCTTGACTTATTGCTCACTATGTAATAAAATATTCTCTTTCATTTTGCACTTTTATAGACATTTAATCCACACAGTAGCAATTTTGTTCATGAGCATCAAATTAATACAAATAATTATTATAACTAATTGGTATTATAATATTTATTAATTTTCATTCTATACCAATAAAGTAAAACCAACAAAAATAATAAAATAAGTAAACTACAATAAGAAAGCAAAACTATAGCATTACAAATAGATAGCTAAACATACATACTATAAACTTAGTCAATACTAACTTAAATAGAAATGACACTACAACTCATTATAGTAGGCAATACCTTAAAAGCGTTTGTACTTCTGCCCATCCCAGGCCTCTTTCAGAATTTTTTTGTTTTTGAAGAACTCGGAGTACATGTCCTTACATCCCCTGGTTAAATTTATGCATATCTGGAGCTCTGCTTTCACACTGCCTACCTCCAGCTGGTTCCTTTCATTTTTTCAAGCTGCTTTAGCACTGTCTACCTCTGGTTTATTCCTTTAATTTCTCCAAGCTGTGATCATCAGAGAAAAAACTCTCTGTATGAGTACTGCGGCATGGTATTAAAAAGATGAAATAACTTATTTTCATCAAGATTCTCAAGTTTCCCTGTGAACCCAGGAATCTGCCCTGGCCACATTCTGGTCAAGGCTGGGCAGAGTGGGGTTGGTGGGTGCTGGATGCCTGTGGCAGTGCAGCTAGCTGCCTGGTGGAACCACCCCTTTATTCCCCTGGAAACAGACAGGTTTGCCTGTGCAGCAGGACACCACACAGACTCACTGGGCTGCTCTGTGGGTAAGAAGACAGACAAGAGCCTCCTCCCAGTCTCACCGGCATTCCAGCAGATACAAATGCAGTGCTCCACCTGCCTGATCTCAGAGACATAGCCTTGTGCTGAAGCAGTGTAGGGGGTGTGTGGGCAGCCCAACTGCCCAACCCTGGCAGCTCAGCTGCCCCTGGGGCCGGGGGCCACCTGCACATGCCCAGTTGAGGATCAGGGAACTCAGGCACGCAGCAGCACCATGGCCCTCGCTCTGCCTGCACATGCTTCCCACAAGAGCAGAATGACCAGTCCCTGGGATCCTCCACCTCCCTCCCTGGTTGGCTCCCAGCCATGCTCCTCCTGGCTGTGCATCACCCTACCTCTAGGCACAGCCAATATAATTGCAAGGACATATGATTGACATGTATTTCCACCAATGAACTAAAAAACAAGACTTTTTGCAGTCTGTTCCTCATTGAAAAATGCACAGGGGACAAAGGGTTTAAAAACAAGACAGTCCAGTATAAAACAGGATCAATGACCTGTTGCACTGTGGCTAGTATTCATAAACACTTGTGAAGTTTAGAGAAGGTACAAGAAATGGAAAATACATAGTTAGGCATGTTGAGCAGAAGGTAACTGCTTCCTCTTTAGTTTCTCCAGAGGATGTTCCCTTTATGTCTATCTCTACAAATGCAAACTGCAGGCAATTCTGGGAACTGTGAAGTCAAACAACAGTTTCTAAAGTAGGAGACTACAACGGTTCAGAAGAAGACATGAGAGATAAGACACCTGAAGTCTAGCTGGAAACTCATATTCTACCTTGTACGATAATTCAGAGATGGGACACCTGAATTACCATACAAGACACCTAAACTCTACCTGGAACAGACCTCTAATCTTCCATTTTTCTTGCAAAACATCACAGGGGGCCAGACAAGACCTAGTTAACAAAAGTGCTTTGGGTTTCACCTGGGTAATATTACGGGATCCAGACTGATACCTTTGAAAATCACTGTCACAGAAATATTTATCTACACTCATTTAAAATAGATAAACCTGTATCAAAACAGGTTATGGTAGCTAAGATAACATTGTATTAGTAGTTTCTATTAGGACTAAAGCTTCCATAAGAAAGCTATGTTAGAAACCTGCAGGTTAGCTCCCTGGAGTTCTGCTTATACACTTACACAGTTGTACTCTCACTTCACTATCCAGAATCTGAAGGCAGTTCTACTTTCACTTAATTAGAACTTCTTAGTCTCCCTACTCAGGATTTTTACTGATAGCTAGACTCCCACAAGTGGGAATATACAGAGACACCTCAGAGAAGAAAGGTGTCTAATTCTTTTAAAGTGCTCTGAAGTGAAACCCTTTGCATATTCAGACTACCTGCCTTCCTTCTTCTCTTCCTTATATTCTTGTCATTTTCTTTTACTTTAGTAGAAGGAAGTAAGGATTTTGAAGCAGCACAACTATTAAAAACCCAATTCTATAAGAGGGTCTTGGTCTGGAATGGGCCAAGGTTGCTGTGCTTTTATATGTAAAAAGTTGTAACAAATCTTTTGTAGATGTTTGGGTTATGTCCCAGTCTGAAACCTGTACAGTTAAGCTAATGGTAAGAATGCATGGTGTTGCAATCTGATATATAGGGTTTTTTCTAGTTTTAGCATGACTGAAAAATGAAATTCCATGAACAAACTGGAACCCACATGAACAACATGGGTCTTACATCAATGGAATACTAGCTGACTACAGCTGGGCCTCAATTTAAAAGCAGAGCTAGTGAAACGATTAGCACAGAACCATTTTCCAAACTGTATATAGATTGGGGTCAACCTTAGAGTTAAAAAAAATTGGACTCTATTGAGGTCTTCCTTTTCAATGGTGACACCTGGTGTGACAGGCCCACATCTTGCCACCTAGGGTGGCACCTGACCCTATTTGCCCACCACAAGTTGTTGTTCTCCGTACGTCTGGAGATGGTGCTCAGTGGTTCCTATATGGGTTCAGGAATGCCTTCTTTGGTGCGTCTTGCGTAGGGTTCCTCCTCCTCTACACCCCACTCCTTTCCACTCAGGTGTTATGGTGGATTCAGGCAGTGCCTCGATGTCATTGCAGGTTCTGTTTCTCACGTGGCCGTCTGACAAAGAAAAGGTGCCACACCACAGTTCTGTCACTCTCCCAAAAAAATGGCAACACAAGAACTTAAATTAAGGAGCTCGGTCTGAGTGGTGGGCAGGGCACCAATGCCACCACGCCAAGCTGCTCAATCTTGAGCACAGAGTGTTGAGCGCCAACCCCAAAATCCCTTTGTCCCCTTCAGGCGACTTGGCCTTTTTGCCCTGGGTCCTTCCCAATCGGCCAGTTGGACACATATACCAGAGCTCAAGGGCATTCCCTGCCAGGCCTGTTTGGGGCCAAACATCACAGCTGTCCCTCATTGGCACACTTTGGGAGCACAGCCACACTGTGGGGGTGTATGGGGTTCATACGCCATCCCTCCAGACCTTACCCGTCAGGTGCCCATAAGGCCCACTCGTCTGCACTTTTCCATCCCCACCTGACCTTTAATTCTCCAGGCTTTCCTTCCACCATGACAGTGGGCAAGTTCCTTGGCATGCCATGCTGTCTGTGAGCAGGGTCAAGAGGCTCAGCATTGTGCCCCAGGCTGATGGGATCCTCTGGCTCTGCCTGGGTCAACCAGTCCCAGGACATATAGCTGGGGAGCTGGTTGCCTCTGGGGTGAGGTGTGCATGCTCTACTTCCCCAGGCTCACCAGCTGGCAGGGGAAGTGTTGGGTTGCTTCTGGGGATGGCAAGTGCATCTGGCTCCATTCCCAGTGTCCAGACACGTCCACGTCCACCTTCTCCCTGGCCTCTGGCCAGTTTTAAATACGTGGCCTCCAGGCCCCATGGCCAATGGGGAGCAGGCCCTCTGACCATATGGTCTCAGCTACTCTGTTTGCAGTCTGGCCACCTGGGATGCAATGCTAAGGTAAACCGGGTGGAGCCCTGTCATATCTGGACAGCTGCTTCTTTTCATAATGGACAAAGACTCCATTGGACCTTTCCTCCCCAAGCAGGCCTCTCCTGTCCCAGCATGTGATAATCTCTAAACCCAAGAGAGGAAACTGTAAAGGAAATATATGTTCCACTGCACAGGGTATTTTTATTCTGAAGATTCATTCCTTCTTTCAATAGCCTAATCACTTGGGATTAACAAACCAAAGTGCACTCTCTCCAGTTTTAAAAGCCTTTGGCAGCAGAGAGTTATTATGGGTCTGTCTCCTCTGTGATCTGGCCATTGAGTGATCCAGATATATAAACATACACAAAAAATGAAGGGAGCATGTTTAGAGTTTATTTTTAAGTTCTGCTGCCAGTACTGTTTTCTTAGACAACTTTTTGACCTTACTGCAAAGACTGACATGGCTTCACATCAAAACTCTATGGGATTTGTCTCTCTTTACTTGTGACCCTGAGCCATATTATGCGATTGATTTTTAACCAAGTTTCACTAGTGAAGTTCTAATCCCAGCCAGACAATTATAAATCTAATTAACTAGTAGTTCTAAGAAGTATTGGCTACCTACCATTTTGTTCTACCTTGGAATTTCTCAAATGCAACATTAAATAATACTTGTAAAAAGCTAATCCTATGCTGCAACCTGTTTGGTTTATGACAATTCTGATATGCCTTTATGATATCAGCAGCGCTCCAACCTTCCTACCTCTGTGTGCCAGCACATTCTAAGCAGAAAAAAACTAATGGCACTGAATACAAAATTATAATTTGAATCCAGTTAATCATTAATCTGGCTTCAACTGCCCCCTACAGTATTTAAAACTTGGATTTTTTTTTAATAAATGTACTGTTGAAAATATCTGATCAGCAAGGATAGTTTGAATCTAGAATTTCTCATGACCAAGTAACTATTCTAATGTTATTGTATATTTCCATTGTAGCCCCAGAAAGTGACACAAAAAACAACTGGGAGTTCTCACTTTTATAGAGAAAATTATAGGATTTGGCCAATGGGCCAAAGGGAGAGAACAGGTAAAGAAACATCAACACTGTGGTAAGATATACTTAGCACCTTACTTCCCACCTCCCACTCATACCCAAACAAGCCTTTAGTCCCGAGAGCACTTAGGGGCAGCTGTCGGCTGCTGCTTAAGTCTGAATCCAGCTCCTTCAGTCCACACTCCTGGCTGACCTAGCCAGTGAGATCTCCAGCTTCACTGTGAACTCCTCTCTGTAGCGCTGACCAGGCTCCATGTGCAGCCTTCTCTCTCTTCCCCTTACTCCAGCCTCCAGCTTCCTCTTCCTATTCCCCTTGACCTCAGTCCCTGGTGGTTTCTGGGAGCTGCAGTCCAGATTAACAGACATCACAGCTCTGCAGACTGCCCCCTGGTTTCATCTGCTGTTATACATACACGTTACACCATGTTTTTCCCACCTGCATCATAAATAACTATTTAGCATCTATTGCACTCCCATATGCACAGAACAAACAATAATGATTCATAATCCAAATTTATATTTCAACATGGGTTTCAAGTTTCTTTTTAAATGTATCTGGGGCCTTCAGGACAACTTTAGAAAATTTTATCCAATAACTCAAGATATAAACTGTATTTTTCCCCTCCATCAAGAACCATTTCCTCATGACTAGGCTTATAAAGCATGTAGGCATTAGCAATATATGTATTCAAACAGTCTAATTTGTTGTCTTAGAATATATATGGTCCGATAAGTCCATAAGAAAATGATGTTTTGTTCTCTAAGTTTAGCATTGCTAAATTGGGTATTTACTTGACAGTTTTAATTAGGCTGCCAAAATATGTTCAGCAACCTCTTAAAATAGAGACTTTTTAGACTTAGCTTCCTCCAGCTAGGGAAAGCCATGCAAGCTTAACCCATTTAGAAGCAGAATGACTTTTCATGCAAAACGGAATTTGGGATGTCTTGAAATATTAAGTTTAAATAGACATGTGATGGAAGTGCACATAGACCTGTGTGTGTTAGCTTTAATCAGGCTTGAATACCAGTAGTAGTATAAGCAGGAAATACATACATGCATATACACACATGCACATACACACGTGTTGGAATCATACCATCTTTTTTGCAATCCTCTTTGTCAGAGAAAGAGCAATTTGACACTTTTGCTTGGACCACAACTAGAGTATTAGGCTTTATTGCCCCTTGTGCCAAAAGATATGGTTTTCCTTACGCACCACACTAGGCATTCTACCTGCTTGGTGCAGGTTCCACTCAAAGGTTAGGATGCATAAGAGCCCCTCTGGTTGAGGCATCCCAAAAGGCCTACTTTCCACATGAACTGACTGGGGAAAAGGGTTTCTCATTAGAAGTAGTTGTGGAGAAGGAGCAGGTGAGAAGGGAGAAGGTGCACTCCACCCTCCCTGTCCCACCTTTTATTCCTGCTCCACCCAAAGTTTAAAACCAACTGCTTGGCAGTGGCAGCAGTGAAAGAGTCACTTGACTTCATGGCTCATTATAATCAACCTAATCCCTTCAAAATTCTTCATTTCACAGGTGTTAACAACCCTATCTCCTTTTTAATAGTTTGTAATGGTTCCATTAATCAAATTAGTCTTTTTCTGTAATTCTAGTGTCTGTTAGCCCCTCCTCCTAACCTACCTCCTATTTCACAGCCCTGCAGGCTGTTTTTAACTCTAGCTAGAAACATTAATTCAGGTGAGGAAATGTTACCTCAGGTGTGGAAACAGCTTCCAGGGAATTATTGGATGCACTGTCAAGATGCTCAAGAAGGCTAGGTTGTGTTTCATGAATCTGAAAGAGATGTACATTTAACTCTAATGGCTACAGGACTAATGAAACAACATATTTTGATTATTTTTTTCCTAGTTAGTTGTGTCTTTAGACATAAATATATGATACAGTAATTTAAAGCACATTCTACTAAAGATTTTTGGTTTTGGGGGGTTATTTTGCTTCTATTTTAAACTGAATAATACAGCTCTAGGCCCCTAGCATATTAGCAAAGCTTTGTGTTTCTTTTTCATTTTTCATTAGATAAAAGTGTGTGTTGTGCTTTATGTGATGCTGCAGCACACTGTCTTTGCCCTACTTTTCAGAATCCTAGATCTGCCATATACTTCTCACTTTTGGATAGAGCTGGTATTCTAACTTGTGCTAAGCCAACTGCCTCATTTGGGTAGATATTCCACTGCCAACAGAAGTCAAAATAACCCAGAACTGAGTCAAACCAAGTATATTCAACTTAAATCCTATGTACTTCAGGGCAAGGGTTGTGTCTTTGGCATTTAACAAGTGATAAAGGACATCAACTGTTGGACCAGATATCACTAATGGACCCCATTGGAGTCATAGGGACCCTTGCCAAAGATAGCATTTGGATTTGGAGGTTGGGTTGCCTGTCATGTCTAATGTAAATAGTCAAACCTAACCCTGGTCCAAGCTTCTCCTCAAATAGTAAAGAACAGCAACTTCTCCAAACTTTAAAATTTGCTTCACACATACTTCCTGTCTCAAAGGAGTTCCAAAACTTTAATTTCAGTTAATTCTATGTACTGCAGGGCTTGGACCAGAGAGGATCCAAATATACATTTAAATCTTAATCATCTCCAAAATGTTTTCTTAAAGAGATTATTTGATATAGTAGAACCCATAATAAGACTTCTAGTCTACTATAAAATTAATATGACTAGATGAAGTATAACATTATTTAACTTCAGTCTACAAAAGCATAAATGATACTACCAGGGGAGATCCTGAGTGGATCAAAAGTTTCTACAGGGCTCTGGAGCTCAGGGCCTTCCAATCAAAGGAAAGGGCCCCGGCAGGAACAGGTGCATCCTGCAGATGAATACCTGGCTCCACATGTGCTGTCACCAGTAGGACCTTGGTTTCTCCTACCATGGGATGTTGTTCCAAGAAGAAGTATCACTAGGAAGAGATGGGATCCACCTGAAGAAGAGAGGGAAGAGTATCTACGCAGACTGGCTCGCCAACCTAGTGAGCAGGGTTTTAAACTGTGGGGTTTTGTGGGGGATGGAAACCAAAGCCCTGACCTACGTAGGGAAATGGGAGACCTGGAGGAAGAGAAAGCAGGAGGGTGAAACAGGGAAGGTATTCTCATACTTCTTGAAAAATCAGGGCGGTTGACTAGTTGCCCCAGGTGCCTGTACATGAATGCACGGAGCCTGGGAAACAAGCAGGAAGAATTAGAAGTCCTTGCACTGATGGAAATATAATGTGACTGAAATAACAGACTCAGTGGGATAGTTCACATGACTGGAGCACTCTCATGGATGGGTAAAAACTGTTCAGGAAGGACAAGCAAGAGAGAAGAGAAAGAGAAGTTGCACTTTATGTAAAAGAGCCATAATTGCTCAGAGCTCCAGTACAAAATTGGAGGTAGACCTGTTGAAAGTCTCTGGATTAATATTATTAGAGGAGAGAGCGACAAGGGTGATGTTGTAGTGGGTGTCTGCTATAGATCACCAAACAAGGAGAAAGTGCTAGATGAGGCTTTCTTCAAACAGCTAGCAGAAGCCCTAGTTCTCATGGAGGACTTCAATCATCCTGACATCTGCTGGGAGGGCAATAAAGCAGTGTACAGGCAATTCAGGAAGTTTTTAGAGAGTGTTGGAGAGAACTTCCTGGTGCAAGTGCTGGAGCGGCCAACTAGGGGCCATGTTCTTCTTGACCTGCTGCTCACAAACAGGGATGAATTGGTGGCTAATGTAGTAGCAGATGGCAGCTTGGGCAGCAGTGACCACAACATGATTGAGTTCAGGCTCCTGAGGAAAGAAAGGATGGAGAGCAGCAGAATAAGGACCCTGGACTTCAGGAAAGTAGACTTAGACTTACTCAATGAACTCATGGTCAGGATCCCCTGTGAAGCCAGTCGGAGGGGGAGAAGAGTCCCAGAGAGCTGGCTATTCTTTAAAGAAACCTTACTGAGAGTGCAGGAACAAAACATCCTGATGCACAGGAAGACTAGCAAGTATGGCAGAAAACCATCTTGGCTGCAGTAAACTATATCACAAAAAGGAAGCCTAAAAGAAGTGGAAAACTGGACAGAAAACTAGGGAGGAGTATAAGATCATTACCTGGTCATCCAGGGATGAAGTCAGGAAGGCCAAAGTGCAATCGAAGCTGCAGCTAGCAACAGATATGAAGGGTAACAAGAAGGGTTTCTACAAGTCTGTTGGTACCAAGAGGAGGATCAGGGAAAGTGTGGGTCCCGTACTGAATGGATGAGGCAACCTTGTGACAGAGGATGCAGAAAAGGCTGAAGTGCTCAACGCCTTTTTGCCTCAGTCTTTACAGGCAAGATCAGCTCCCAGACTAATGCACCTGGCAGCGCAGTTTGGGGAGGAGGTGAGAAGCAAACAGTGGTGAAAGAACATGTTAGGGACTATTTAGAAAAGCTGGATATATACAAGTCCATTGGGCCAAATGGGATGCATCCAGGGGTGCTGAAGGAGTTGGCTGATGAGATTGCAGAGCTACTGGCCATATTCTTTGAAAACTCATGGCTATCAGAAGAGGTCCCAGATCATTGGAGAAGGGCAAGGGACCCTAAGAAAGGGAAAAAAGAGGATCCAGGGCACTGCAGACCAGTCAGTCTCACCTCAGTCCCTGGAAAAATCATGGACCAGATCCTCAAGAAATCAATTTCTAAGCACTTGGAGGACAAGAAGGTGATTAGGAATAGTCAGCATGGATTTACCAAGGGTAAGTCATGCCTGACCAAACTGACTGCCTTCTATGATGAGACGACTGGCTCTGTGGGTGCAGGGAGACCAGTAGATGTGGTATACCTTGATTTTAGCAAGGTTTTTGTTACAGTCTCCCACAACATTCTTATAGGCAAGCTAAGAAAGTATGGGCTGGATGAATGGACTGTAAGGTGGGTAGAAAACTAACTGAAGCATCAGGCTCAGAGGGTAGTAATCAATGGCTTGATGTCTAGTTGGCAGGCACTATCAAGTGGCATGCCCAAGGGGTTGGTCCTGGGGCTGGTTTTGCTCAATGTCTTCATCAAGGACCTGGAGGATTGGCCAAAAGAAGTCTCATGAGGTTCAACAAGGACAAGTAAGAGTGGATTAAAGGAAAAAAGAAAGGGAACTGAAGTGGGAGAAGTGCCATGTGGTGATGTGCTCTAGGACTATAGTCCACAAGTGTGGATTATCAAATCATTAAACTACAGATTTTAGAAATTTTAGAGTGTATTCTTGTGTGATGTTTTAATCCAGCTGTAATTGTAGATAAAGTTAAGTGTATGCACATGCCTGGTATAATTTTTATTTGATGTAGCCAAGAGCATGTTAAATACATTTGAATACATACACCAGCCTCCTTGTTACTTGAGCATATTTTCTTATAATGTTGTTGTCGTATATTGTGTAGCATATCTCAGTGCTGCAGCTGTTCCATTGATGAAGTCCTTACTGCCTAGCTAAAATGCCACAGCTTGATATATTATTTAATGAGGAAGGAATACAGAAGAGATCACAGGATTCAGAGTCCACTCAGGCCAAGAAGCCTCTTCTTTTTAAATCCTTAGCATGGCCAATTTTTCCATTCCAAAAAGGATTCGGTTTGCTATTAATACTTATCTCTTTGGTTTTGGTTGATTATCCCAGGTCCAAAAATCAAACATGTTAAAAATATATAACAAAGGAACCTGATGCATCTTAAAATTGCTCACTATTCAACCAATGCTATGAACTTAATTGAAGAACAACCATATTTTAAGCAAGAAGTACCACCTCATTCAGACTGGAATTCTAGAGAATGCCTGATAAAATGGATAGGAATGTGCAAGAATTTGGATTTGATTTTAGCCATTTGCTAACATGGAGGTCCTCACACACTGAATAAGTCTGATAATTCAGCCAACAAATTTTAGGAATCACATATCATTCAAATCGAATTGAGGATATCTCCTAATAGATGAAATGTATTAATTCAGTTCACCTATGGCTCAAGAGAGTGAAAAATAGTTTTGTAAGTAATGTTTTAACTGAACTGTATTTCAGATAATACTGTGAGAGTAGAGGTGCACTGATACATCACTCTGATATTGGATCAACACCGATATAAAGGAAATTGAGTGTATTGGAAATTGGCCTGATGTGGCTGATAACTTGGCTATTAAATGCCCATACATGTGCGCAGCTGCAGCGCAGCACACGGGCAGTGAGGAGCACAGCCCAACAGCTTGGAGAGCTGCAGGGAGCTGGTAAGTCTATTGTGGTAGAAAGTGAGGGGGGAGGAAAGGGGTATGGTGGGGCAGATCAATGCCCCCCATGGTGAGGGATGGAGTGAGGGTCGGGCAGGAGCAGAGCTGTGGCTAGTCTAGAGGGCACTGGGGGTGGATCCTGTTGCTGTGCACACCCTGGGAGGCCACAGGTTAGGGGTTGTGTGCCCCTGGATCTGCACAAGGCAGGGCAGGGCAGGCTGCAGCTGTGGGCTGGGGCGGGGCTATGCAGGGCTCTTCCTGGTGTGTGGGGGTGGGTCTCAGCAGTGCTGAGAGGGGGTCTTTGTGGGAGCTATGGCAAAATTTGGGGTGGCTGCAGCCCCCCCCACCATAACTCCCCTCCCAGTGCCACCACCACCCACCCCTAGGACAGCCTGGCCCAGCCCCTTCTGGGCCCCCACATGCCATCCAGGGGTGTGTTCAGCTGCAGGAGCCCCCCCCCCATGCCCACTGGACAAGACATGGCTCCCTCCCATGTCCCACCCACCCCAGCTGGGAAGCGCCTGCCCCAGCCCTACTCCCTCCCTCACTGCAGGAGGCATTGATCTTCCCCCCCTCCCAACGCCCCTTCTCTCCCCCTCCCCTTCCACCACAACAGTCTTACTAGCTGCACACAGCTCTCCAGGTTGTATCAGAAAATGGATCAGTATCAGCCAATATGCCTCCTTAAAAATCAGCGATCAGTATCAGCCCCCAAAATCTCTATCAGTGCACCCCTAATAGAGTTATATACATGATAGCAAATATTACACATATACATTTATATGTGTGGATCTAATTTATTAGTTATTGTGTCACAACTAGAAAAAAAAGTCACTAGATAAATTATAGTTCATTACTGCACTCTTTTTAAACTTCTCCCATTGAAACTCAAATTGAAGTTTCCCAATTCCCAAAGCCTTGGCTGGGATGATATAGTTGAGGATGGTCCTGCTTTGAGCAAGGAGTTGAAGTAGATCAGTGGTTCTCAACCTTTTTTGTTCTAAGATCCATTTGCAAACATTGACGGCCAGTCCTGACCCAGTAAAATGATTTAAGTAGAAAACAGCCCCCTTGCCCTGCCAGTGCCCCTCGCTCTCAACCCTCAGCCCTTCAGCCCCCAGCCCTGCTGGTGACCCTCACTCCCAACCTGCTACCCCCAGGCTCAAGCACCCCAGTGTGTGGGGCATGGGGTGGGTGTGTGGGGCAGGGGGCATACAGGGCACCTGCCTCCCTGATTTGCATGCCAATAGTGGGTATGATGGCCATACCAGCATTGACAGCACCTGCCTGGCATGGGAGGGTAGAATGGGGCAGTGAGACTTGTTGCCACTACTTCTGCCACAGGGACCTCTATGATAACAGTAGCATGCGGGGTAACAGATGCGGTGGGGGCCACACTGCCCTCACCTTCTCCTGCCACCAGCTGCTCATGTGCCAGGCTGCAGCTGATGACTATGAAAGCTTGGCCAGACCTACACATGAAGTTTAAATGAGCAAATTAAGATAACAGCACACCTTGCACAAGAATGCAAGATCATGACTGGGACCATGCAAACTAGAGCAATCCCAATTTATTTCATCTCCCATGCTAGTTGCAAATGTACCCAATGTTTTACTATGCTAAACCATTTATAAATGACTGTATCCTCCTTGTTGACGTCTTCCCTTGATTAAGGCATATTTCTCAGAACAGGCATTCAGTGTCTGGAGTTTTGCAAATGTCTCCATGGACCATCACCAGTACAGACTATTGTAAATTTTGCCCCATTGTTAAAACAACTACCCAAAGACAGTGTCCTGTGATCAATACCCCATTCAGTCAATCAAGATCTATTTCATTTGGTTAAAGTGTAACCTCCAGACTGATCAAAAGCTTGCAAAAACAAGTTTGGCACCTGGATGGCCCAAAACAGGATCCAAGCAGCTAGCAGTTATATAATATGATAGTCCCTTCCTGCAACAGTGGCTGTCTCTGGGTCAAGTATCTCACTGGCACATCCATTGTTTAGGGCAGTCTGCCCTAGCCCGCCTGCCATGCCTTGATGTAAATTGATGAAGATGCAGGAGGCTGCCCTTCTTGCAGCCCTGGTGTCCTCAGCCAAACTTGGCCTCAGGCCCCACTCTGTGGGCCTTGGCCTTCTGGCCCCTTCTCTGGGCCACATTATTCCACCCCTCACTGGGCCACACTCTTATCTTGGGCCTCCAGTCCCCTTCAGTGGACCCTGGCCCTGTCTCAGACCCCGCCCAATGGACCTAGACTCTGCATCAGGCCCCCCTTAGTGGACCAGGGCCTAGTGCTTTTCTGTCAGGGTATGCTCCCTAGTCTTTCCCATCCACAGGGTACCCATAAAGCAGTGGGGGCAGGGGCTTTCTGGCTGCCCATCCTCACCTTTCACTGGGGAGATACAGGTGTGGCATTTCCTGGAAACTGCCCCACCACACCACCCAGCCCCAGGAGGGTGTACTTTCAGGTCTTACTCAGGGCCAACAGGTGCCTCCTCCATCCTCATAGTTCCTATCCTAACCTCCCAGTGTTACCAGAGCAGCAGTCCTCAGGCCCGGTGATGTTAATCCTTCGGCTCCCCATTGCAACTGGCAACCCTGCTCCTGGGTCTGAGTTTATAGCCAACTGTCCAGGCCTCCTCCAACCGGGCAGCCTCCTAGTCATCAGCTGACTGCCTAATTGGGCCTCAGCCCACCTGCTCTGCAGCCTGTTGAATCCTCTTAAAGTAGCAGGTACCATTTGTGCCCTGCCACATTTCCTACTTCCTTTGTTCGAACTTTAATCAACCAACTATCAAAGAGGAATGTTTTGAAGCTATACAATTGAACAATATAAGAATGAAACAGAGTTGCTAGCAAGGTGTGCACTCCAGCTGATCACTCCTGGTCAACAGATCCAGGCTCCGTTAAGGCTGACAAGATGGAAACCACTTCCTGCCTGCATTGGTGAGACACTTTTGCAGCTAGCATATACTAGGACTTTTGTGATAGCTCATTTACTGAATTTTGGGAAGGAGTCTTTTTGTCATTTAGTTTTATAGCTCATGTATGGTATTGTTATTAAAGCCTTTCTGTCATTAATTGAATGAGGTGTTGTGTCAATCCTTAACTGCGCTAGGTTTGAATCCTGCTTTTGACTGCAGCAGCAGCTGTACCCTGCTGTCATGGCCTAGCTGCCACTGCTCCCCTCAGGCTGCAGCCCCACTCTGGAGGGGAGATAGGTGGGTGGCCTGAGGGTAGTGGCAGTGACAGTGGCAGTGGCTGGGCCATGTTCGTGGAGTAGAGCTGCAGTCCGGTGCATGAGCACCTGGCAGCAGGAGAAGGTGAGGGCAGTGCGGCCCCCTCCACTCATTACTCCTCATGCTGCTGGTGGCATGGATGTCCCAGTAGCAGTGGCGGCAGCAACAAGTCTTGCTGCACTGCTCTGTACTCCCACACTGGGTCCTGCTCACTGGGCTGGAGGCAGCTCCTGCCCATGCTAGTTCAGCCTGGCTACAGCCCTGTGCCTGCTGTGGGTGCACAAATCTGAGGGGACACCCTAATGCCCACCCAATGGATTGCCTGTGCCTCCCCACCCTCCCACGCATCATCTATGCCCCGCACTTACTTGTGGGGAGCTGTGGGAGCTGCTGTCCATGCTGCCTGGTTGCTATATGCATGTGTGCACATGCACATGGCACCCCCTACCTGATCACACTCCTCCTGCTTCCCCCAGTCCCAAGCAGCCCCTTCCAGGCTAGAACTCTGCCAGCCTGCAAGGGGAAACCCATGGTTTCTCACATTTTTCTCCCTTAAAAGGAGAAAATACTCACTTTTCCACAGCAAACAGAAAACCAGATCCTTGTTTTAGTAGGCACAGTGCTAACATATTTTGAATCACAAGCAGCATCTATTTTTTTCAAAAATCTATGCAAAATATGATCCATTGTTAATGTTTCTTTGTGACCCTTTCATCTATTCTTGAAACCCACTTTTGGGTCACAACCCACAGACTGAGAAATGATAAATAATATCCTGAGTTCCTTTCCAACCCCAATGTTCTATGATTCTACAATTCTATGAATTTTAACAAAAACATAATTTTCTTATTGCCAATACATGAGCTCCACTTGGTCTCTAAAAATCTTTATTTTTTGCTCCATATAGCAGAATGTTTATTCTTCAGTTAGAACTTGAGCTCTGATTCAGCAAAATAGCCCTATTCAGTCAAGTGCTTAAGCATTTGCTTAAGTCTCATTAAAGTGTACTTGCCTGAAGCCAAATAAAATAAAGATTGCTTCCTATTAGGTCTTTCAATTTGGCTGAGCCAGGCCAACTAAAGTGAAAACTAACCAATAAACTAAGGGCCAAATTATACACTGAGTGAAACTCCTACTGACCCCAGTAAGATTTTTACTTGATTAATGATAACCGATTTTGGATGCAAGTAAACATGATTTAGTAGGCACTTGAGAACTTACTGTCCTTGCTACAGGGTGCAACATGATAACTCCGATTAAGGACAGTTGCAGAGACAAGTGCAGAAATAAGGTCTCCATTTTTTCAACCTGCCTGCATTTTAATGCCTTCTTATTAGTCAAGCTGGAGGAGATAAGCAATGAGAAGGAAAGGACTAATTAGTGCATAAACTGTTCAAAACAGAAAGGAAATAAACAGTAAGAGTTCTACATTACATACTGGTTTCATAGAATACAAAAGGTTACTTTTAAATATGGTGCAAAACTTAGATGTAGAATTGCTTTCAGCAGTATACAGAGAACTGAATCTACTAATAAGCTTTATCTGAGTGGAAACCAAATGGAGCCATGTAGTTAGTACTTGAATGCCAGAAATAGGACAATAAATATTTTTTGGCACAGTTTCAAAGCTGTATACTGCCAGACATAGACATGTAAAAGTAATAGCAAGAACTACAAAGATTATAAACGAAATAAAATCACAGTTCGTAATTCATATGATCATGGTAAATAGCAGGCTTATAAAGCAATTTGCATAATAAGAGCCACATGTGAAAGTATCTGTGTGCTTCATTCAGTAAAAGATAAAAAAAATTTGAACTTTCCTTAAAAGTGAATTTATATTATACAAGCTGAAGGACAGCAACTGGTTATTCTGTTTGTATTTTGAAGCATGGCTTCTGTTTGTCTTTCCACACACCCTGATAAGCTTTTAGAGAATGTAAAATTCAGAAATATGCTCTTCTTTAGAACTTTTTAATGTATAACAACTGTTACTGTTTAAAGTTTTGAATAATTTAGGAACTGAATTTGCAATCCTTTCACTTCCAATGGGAGTTATACATCTGAAGGGCTTACAGCAGGGGTTTTCAACCTTTTTTCATAAGTGCAGCCCCCTTTTTAGTAAGTATACCCCCGGGGGGTTGGCAAGCAGCCAGACGTGGAGTGGGGTCATGGCGAAGTAGCAGCAGCACAGGGTCTGTGCGGCCCTGCTCTTGCCCCACCCTGGCGCTGCTCCTATGAGGCAGCGATATGGAGTTGCGGGGCTCCATCCCCACCTGGCCCCGCATACCCCGGGATCTTTCAGACTACCCCCAGAGATACATGGACCTTCAGTTGACAACCCCTGGCTTACAAGATTAAACTCTTAACATATATAGTCTACACATGTGCTTTAAGGCACAGTAGCCTATTTTACTGCACATTAAAACATCACATAAAAACAAGCAAATAGGCTACTGCACATTAAGCATTACTAAAAAGCATGCGTTTTTACTACTGCCTAATGCGCATTTATTTAGTACCTCACATTGGAAGTACTAAATTTAATGTACATTAGAAAACGCACATTAATGCATGTGTAGACATGTTCATATATTTTGTATGTGCCAGACAGAGCCTGAATTAAGGCCTGCTGAAGCTAAAAAGTTTTTCTATTTGTAATATAAACTATCTTATTAAATACAAGTAGAAGATTTACAAGAAGGAGAATTTCCCTTGCATATGTTTTTAGTTTGTACCCTGATCTGATTACTAAGTATGGATTTCGAATGTTGGGACTGAGAGTCAGTTCATGCCTATTTGGGTTACTCATAGAAAGTTAGATAATGCTAAGACTTGTGGAACCTTGAATGTTTTTAAATATGTTGGGCAGGGCTAAATGTCCTAGCAATATGTGTCATTGCCACCTATCTTGCTTAGGTTTAGGTTGGCAAAAGTCAGGGTACATTTTAAAGATAATGAATCTCACTTTTATGGGAGAAATATAGCAGTCTTGCTATAATATCTCATTTGTAATTTCTATTAGGTTCGGCTACCAAAATATAAGACCCAGGAAGTGTTCTAAGAAATGAAAGAGTACTGGGTGGATGGGGAAAAAATAGCATCTAAGAGGAACTGTCATTTCCTCAGGCAAAATAAACCAGAATTGCTGAAATGGAATGGGCACCTCTGACTCATTTTTCAGCACAAACACTGCATGTCACTGAGTCCAACTGAGACTAAGGGAGGTACTAAGTAAGGTAATAATATAAGTGGATAAAAATAAAGTGCTGACAACGTTTAAGGAGGTCACATTAAGGCAAAATATGTATTGTTGTTAAGTCTGAGTTATTCTTTAAAGAACTGTGTACATTTATCAGTAGTGAACATTGTTACTCCTTTCACACCAGAGAAGTATAAATAATTGTCATACATATTCTCAGTGACTTCAGTTCTTTGTGGAAAACAATCTTGTTCTTCACATACACCTGCTTTTTTTTTTTGTTAATTCCAAGATATGTATTAATTCTGAAAACGTGTGGCATACAGCAAAACCTCACTAATTCCCACTTTACTAGCCAACCTACCCAATCATTTGCACACAGAAAAGGTAGTAGCCTCTCTTGTTCTTCAGCAAAGAGCTAACACAAGTGAAATATGTGCTAGAGAAATCTAATGTACTAGTGAAATCCTACAAATAAAACATCAATACTTACAAAAATATTAATTGACCTATGTTGTGTACAGTAATTTCCTTATATTCTTTTATCTCTAAATTGTTTCTTTTCTTAAAATTAAGCTTTTTGCTTGAGCTGTTATAGGTAAACATTTTGACGAGGTACAGATATTCAAAAAGCCTGAGGTGGAATCAATTTAATTTACACAGTTTTCAGTAAGCAGCGTAGTTTAGATCGGTAGCAAACAGAACACACATTTGACTTTTGGTGAAGGGTGGGAGGGGGAAACAAATCTTAGACTGGGTTCCGCCATCTTTAAACCAGTTTTATGTGTGCTGAACTTCTGTTTTGTTACAGGTTTGGTTTCTGATCACCAAGGATCCAGGTTTTCCATTTGCCATGGAAAAACATGGATTTTCCCCTTCAAAGGGGGAAACCACAGGTTTGCCCTCGCAGGCTGGCAGAGTTCCAGCCTGCAAGGAGCTGCTTGGGACTGGGAGAGTGAAGGAGGGCAATCGGAGGCAGAGGCCCCGTGTGCATGTGCACATGCACACACACATGGCCAGCAATACAGCCAGGCAGGGTGATGGGAGCAGCACCTGGAGCTGCCTGCAGGTAAATCTATGGAGGATGGGAGGGGGCATAGGTGATGCATGGCGGGGTGCATTGGGGGGCATAACTTTGCACTGCTACAGCCACCACGCTGGAAATGTTTGGATCCAACTGGGCTGCAGCCCTGTGCCCTTCACCCTACAGCACCAAGATTGAAGTGGTAGTGGTGGCTCAGTGAGGGAGGAAGGGAGAACATGCTACATCCCTGCCTGCTGGGCCAGGTGCCCTCGAGGGGACACTTGCCCCCACCATATTTCCCCTGACATATCACCAGTGGATGTTCCCAGACTGCCCCTGTGCCATTGCCCCCCTCCTCTCAGTGGTGCAGGGCTGGTTTGAGCTTTGCCCCTGATGGCCCAGACCAGCCCCACACCATTGCGGTGGAGATGGGGGCAGGGAAGCTGATGGCACAGGATTGGTCCAGGCATGCCCGAGCTTGGCATATGGCCCTGATGGTGCACAGCCAGTCCAAGTTATCAGGGGCCATGTTCTGGTGAGTCTGGATTAGCCCTGCAACACTGGGGCAGGGACCAAGCTTTGGAAACCCCCCACCCACCCCACACCCTTTCTGCTCCATGCACACACCCCCTTCCTCAACTCCCCCCGCCCCACACACTCACCTTCTTCCCCACATATTGGGGCTGCGGCTTGGGGGTGGGGGAAAGCTAGGGGACCCCTCTGGCAGGGCTGGGAGGACAGGAGGCTATAGGTCAGAAATGAGGGGTGTCCCCAGCTCCCTAACTCCTCTTCCACCGCTGCCCAAGCTGAGGTGAAGCTCTGCCCTGGCATGCCTTGATACCCTGCACACACCTTGGTGCCTTGGGCAGTTGCCCTCGATGTCCATCCATAAGGCCATCTCTGCCTGCAGGTTATGCTGGTGGGGCTGATGGTGGCAGGGCAGGGAGGCGTGGGTCACACTGGCAGGGCGGGGGGGCTGTGGCTTGGGAGTACGGAGCACCAGCACATCAGGGCTGCTTAGCACCACTGTCACGGGTGGGGCCTAGGAGCGGCCATGATCTCACTAGCACCTCCTGCCATGTCAATCAGGCAATCCAGCACCCTCTACTTGCCTGCCACGTCTTTGATGTTATAAGGTTCAATTTGGGAGGCTGCCTCTTATCGCCCTGGACACCGCGCTATTACTCTTCCCCGTTCTGAGTGGGGTACCTCAATGCACCCCTGCCTTATGGGCAATGCGTGCTTCCTACCTCCCCTTTAGCATGCCCCAAGCCTCGCAGCTCTTCCTGGACGTTATCTGGTCCTTAACCTTCTGCGCCCTACTCTGGTGCCCCTGGGCTTGTTGCACAACCAGCGCCCCCTGATTACTGATTAGCCCTATCGTGCTTACTAACAGTATTCCTCCCACTGGGCCAGTGGCTTACGCTTTCCCTAGCCCCTTTGGGTTCCCATCCACCACCTGTGTCAATTGGGCTGTATCAATTAGGCTCAGGTGGCCTGAGGCTTACCTGGCCCCTCTGGGCTCCTGTCAACAAACTGTGCCCAAATAGGGTCAGGCGGCCTAAGCCTTACCTGGCCCCTTTGGCCCCTCAAGGTTCCCACTGCTGTGGAGCCTCTCCAGGATCCTTCCTTGTCCGTACCCCTACCAGGGTTTCAATCAAGTCACAGTGGGGCTCAGGTGGCCTAAGCCTTACCTGACCCCTTTTGCCCCTTTAGAGTCCCCAGCACTGTCCCTCCGAGACCCTTTCCTGGCCTTACACCCGGTTGGGGCTCAGGTGGCCACAGCCGTGCCTGGCCCCCTGGACCACCGTCTGGGTCACTTGCCCTACTAGGGCTTCTCCCCGACTCGCCCCACAGGGCAGGGGTCAACACCCCCCAACACACGCCCCACTGGTGCAAACAGCTGTGCCCGCCCGGCACCACTTGTTGTGCCCCGCTGGGCACCAGGAACCCCCAGATTATTGGGGCACTCCTGTGAAGCCTCCTCACACCCCTACGGCCTCACCCAGTCCTCCAGTCAGGGTCAACACCCCCAATATGCGCCCCACTGGTGCGCACAGCTGTGCCCACCCAGCACCACTCACTGTGCCACTGGGTACCAGGAACCCCCTGATTATTGGGGAGCTCCCGGGAGGCCTCCTCACACCCCTACAGCCTCACCCGCTCCTCTGGTATTCACACAAATAGCCCTACTGCAAAACAAACTACTAGCCAACCGGCTCAAACTCAGAATAAGCCTACTGGCTATAACATAAGGGTCCAGGCCCAAACTGGCCCTCTTGCAGAGGCCTCTCTGTCACGATTCTCTCTGCCCTCACCATGCTGCGGCCCCTTAGGTGCCCAGGCTGCACCGCTCGTCTCTGCTCTGCTGGGCTCTTCTGCAGAACTCCTGCACCTCAGGCTGCTAGAAGGGAACTGCCCCTAGACTTTGGCCTGGGCTGTTTATAAAGGCCTGGCCCTGCCCCCTTCTGGTGACCTGCCTGGTTGCCCCAGCAACCGGCACTTGGGCGGCCTTAAAATGTAGCAGCTGCCCTTATTTCTTCCAAGACACGGGGCACCCAAGTGCCCCTGTGACAACCACAAAGCAGTGGGGTGGACAATTGTAGTTGGACCCAGGTCCTGGTGAGTGAAGGAAGCAGGGCGAGCTCTGATTTTCAGTGATAAAAAAACAAAATCAAACACCAAAATGCATAGGTATTTAGAATTTATTTTATTATAACGATTGAGGCACTGCTAGACTTTCAAACTGCTTTAAAATTGTAACTATATGAATAAAACATTGTGTCCAAATTATACCTATATATAGTGTGGCGTTTCATTTTAACCATGGAAAAATGCAGATTTTGTGGTTTTAAAACAGAGAATCCTGGATTTTTTTAACAGAGAAAACTGGGATCCCTTTTGATTGCTTATACCAGTAAAAATGTAATGTCTGTACCTGGCCTTTGGGGTAAGGATTATCTTCTTTGTCCTGTGTTTGAATGGCATGATACCAACACATTGCAGTTCTGGACAATGACTAGGGCCCTTAGATACTCCTGCAATACGTTAAAATACATTAATAATATATTCACAGAGTTATACAACATAATATACTAAATAACACAAATACATAAATTAACAAAATTGTTTCTGTTAAAAATCCTCCCCCTTTCCATTAAACTTGTTCGCTTACTAATTAATATGACAAACTCAGAAGATTTTTAAAAATGACTAGTGATTTTGAGCTAACTTGAGATATTAAAAATCATCCTGATTTTCAAAAAGTACTGAGTACCCAACCTTTGAAAATTAAACCTTTTCAAAGTATTTTAAGTTGAATACCACAAGTTAAGACCCCAGAGTCATTAGTCATTTTTAAACTTTGGCTTATACATCTCCCTGTCATTAGTGGGTATTTGCAGAATTAGTCTTGATTTATACAAATTACTTATTTTCTCATCATAATTTCTGCATTATCATTTAAGAAAACCAATAGAAATAAGGCACTAAGTTATTCCTGAGAAAAGTACAGGCACCACACATATTCCTAACAATCTATAAATGCTTTTCTACAAACTTGTTTATTGGATAAGTCTGGCCATAAATTGGCCAGGAACACAGAACTTTATATGAAAAGAGTAGAGCATTGAACAAAAACGATGTAAGTACAGAGTATTAGATTTAAAGTAACCACAGACTCCTCAACATATATACCTAAATTCACAATCTTTATAACAAAAGGAAAAGAACACATCATACAACTTTCTTAACTAGGCAGATCAACATTTAACTTGTTTATCCCTTAGTTAAATAACATACATATTTTAGGGAAGCCAATGCTAATGACAAACATAACCATGCAAGTTTTGCATATGAATTCCAATTTTAGCTTTAGTAGGGCCTGTCAAATTGAAAACTGTAGTAAAAAGCCAATAAATCTTAATCAAATTCCACCACATGAAGAGATTAAGCATTTTGATTTTCTTCAGTTTCTCAAAGAACTTCTGAGTGGATCCCATGTCCTAAAACAGATATATTTCCAATAGTATTTAGCTTAGTTTTGCAAAGTTCTTGATTGAGATCACTCTTTTTTATTAGAAAAATCCACATTAGCAGAAGAAACCCATGCTTCACTACATCTGACTGGTGGCACACATTTAAGAAAAATCAAAATCATCTGCCCTTTTCTTTTCAGTAAAATACTCCTTTCTTTAGATTTGATCCTTCAAAACTAAGTAAATGGTAAAATTTCCATTGATTTCAGCTCGAGTAGGACCAAGCATTTTATCCCTGAACACAGAAAACCCTGAAAGCATGCTTCCTCAGCAATATCTACAAAACTACAGTATATGGATTATCTTCTGTTTAATTATTTATTTGTCTAAAAATAATTCTCCCTCATTATGTACTGCCTGAACAATTGCATTAAACTGACTCCAACTCTCATGGATTGTATGGGATGGTTTGCATAGGGATGATCTTGCCTCAGGCAAGGGGTTGGTCTAGATGATCACTGGATATTCCTTCTAGCTCTATTTCTCTATGATTCTCTGCTTCCTCTACTCTTCTCATTAATATTAATGAATAGTTTCAGGAGTAAATGTAAAAAATGAGGTCCCCGACATGCATCAGGGTCTCTTAACATGGAACCCAGCATCTGTGCAGTCTTCCATTGACTTCATTTGGCCTCTATATAGATGCAGAGATGCAAACATCTGAGGCCTTATGCAAGAATAGGAGGGCTTACTTTGTAAGCCTCCTGTAGCAGGGGTCATGGCTTCAGATAATAACAGGAAATAGCAGGCACACTCTGGGTGCCATCAAACTGTAAGGCCCTTTATGCTTGGTTTGTCTTTCATAGATTTCATAGATATTAGGGCTGGAAGGGACCTCGGGAGATCGAGTCCAGCCCCCTGCCCAAAGGGCAGGAAGTCAGCTGGGGTCATAGGATCCCAGCAAGATAAGCATCCAATTTACTCCTGAAGGTGTTCAATGTAGGTGCTTGAACCACCTCCGCTGGCAGACTGTTCCGGACCTTGGGGGCTCGGACAGTAAAGAAATTCTTCCTTATGTCCAGCCTGAAACGGTCTCGCAGGAGTTTGTGACCGTTCGACCTCGTCATCCCTTGGGGCGCTCTGGTGAACAAACGTTCCCCCAGATCCTGGATCCTGGTGGTCACCCCTTGATAAACTTATAGGTGGCCATCAGATCACCCCTGAGCCTGCGCTTTTCCAGGCTAAAGAGTCCCATGGCTCTCAGCCTATCATCGTAAGATCTGTTTTCCTGACCTCTGATCATGCGCGTGGCTCTCCTCTGGACTCTCTCAAGCTTCTCCACATCCTTTTTGAATTGTGGAGCCCAAAACTGGACGCAGTACTCCAGCTGCAGCCTCACCAAGGCCGAGTACAAGGGGAGAATGACATCCTAGGATTTGCTAGAGAAGCATCTATGGATGCAAGCCAGTGTTTTGGTCGCTTTACTAGCCGCAGCATCGCATTGCAGGCTCATGTTCATCTTGTGGTCAATGACAACCCCCAAGTCTCTTTCTTCTGTAGTGCTATCCAACGTAGCACTGCCGAGCCTATAAGGGTGCTGCAGGTTTTTCCTCCCAAGGTGGAGAACCTTGCATTTTTCGGTGTTAAACACCATCAGGTTCTCGTCTGCCGATTTGCTGAGCTTGTCCAGGTCAGCCTGGATCACCCGCCTATCTTCTGGCGTGGATGCTTTGCCCCAAAGTTTGGTGTCATTGACGAACTTGGCCAGTCTACTCCTGACTCCAATGTCCACATCGTTAATGAAGATGTTGAACAGTATGAGTCCCAGGACAGAGCCTTGAGGGACCCCACTGGTCACAGGGCACCACGATGAGTGACTGCCATCAATTACAACCCTCTGGGTCCGACCACGGAGCCAATTTCCCAGCCAGCGGATCGTGGTGGAGCCAAGGCCACAACTGGGCAGTTTGGCCAAGAGGTAATCATGGGATACCAGATCAAAAGCTTTTTTGAAGTCAAGATATATGACATCAATCTCTTCTCCCTTGTCCAGGTGATAGGTCACCTGGTCATAGAAGGAAATGAGATTGGTCAAACAAGACCTACCCGCAACAAACCCGTGCTGGCTATCCCTTAGAATGTTAGCCTGGGCCAGTCCATCAAGGATGGCCTCCTTAATAAACTTTTCTAGGATCTTCCCCAGGATAGAAGTCAGGCTAATGGGCCTGTAGTTAGCCAGATCCACTCTCCTCCCTTTCTTGAAGATAGGCACCACATTGGCCTTCTTCTAGTCTTCGGGCACTACACCAGTTTTCAAACATCTGTGCCAGGGGCTGGGCTATGACGCTTGCCAGCTCCTTGAGTATCCTGGGGTGCAGATTGTCAGGGCCGGCTGACTTGAAGGTATCCAGCTTCTCAAGGTGTTCCTTCACGAGGTCAGCATTTATGGAGGGTAGGGGATCCCCATCACCCGGATCCCCCTGTCCCATAGCAGGCATGGGCGTGCCATGGGACTGATAAAAGACTGATGCAAAGTACCTATTTAATAGGTTGGCTTTTTCCTGGGCGTCAGTTGTCAGTTGCCCCATCTGGTTTAGCAGGGGTCCAATATTGCCCTTGCTTTTCCTCTGGCTCCCCACATATCTGAAAAAAGACTTTTTGTTGTCCTTGATGCTTGAAGCTAGTTGGAGTTCAGTTGCAGCCTTGGCTTTCCTGGTTTGCTCTTCTATGGGTGTGTCTTCACATGACTTTACATGCACCTAAACTTGATGCACCTTAGCTGGTGATTTAAGCATGCATCTACATGTGGACTGGATAAGGCCCCTTAACACAGCTTGCTGAGCAGCCTGCCCTGGTCAGCACCCTGGACAGTCCGGAGGAGGCCACAGCAGAGTAGCTGGGTGGTGCAGCCCAGCACTGGCCAAAGGGGTGAGAGCCTCCAATCCCTCTCTTCCCCCCCCCCCACAATGTGGTCAACCTGGCCCCAGCTCTGGCCCTGGCTCTAACCCCTTCCCCATGTTCCTACCTCCCCAGCACTGGATGAGAGCATGTCAGAGCCAGGCCTGTGGGGACCTGCACTACTGCCAGGCACTGCCAAGAAGTGGAGAGTGCTGTTCTCCAAGGTGCAGACTCTGGAGCTGGAGCAGCAGTTCTGGCAGCAGTGGTCCCTGTCAGTATGCGGCAAGTCAGCAGAGGGGGCAGGAGGTGTGAGGGTTCCTGTCAAAGCACAAACGACATCCCCCCACCAAAACTCCCTGCAAAGGAAGGGGACAGTGCAGTGCAGGAAGGATCTTTGCTAGTGGCTCCCCTGCACTTCTCTTTTGGGGAAGGCTTGCTGGCTAGGCAATACAGCCCTGCAGGAGTGGGATGCCTCACTGCCCATCCAGGATTCAGGTGCCCTTAAAAGCCTGTGCTGGCTCCCACCCAGGACAGCAGGGATTGTGTCTGCCCCCAGTGCCTGCCACAGCTTTCCCTGCTCCACCCACCTCCATCCTGGGCAAATGCCTGGCCTCTGTACCGGACACTGCAGGTGGGAAAGCTGGTGTCAGCTCCTGGTGGCTCTGCGCAACTCAGCCTGGGAAGGATGGGCACAACAGGGGTGGGGCCTCAGCCTTGGATCAGGATGGCCAAGGAGAGATCTGAGCCTCTGCCTGCATTGCCCCCAGCCTGAGCTGCACACAGCCCCCAGGAGCTGACACCACCTCTCCGACCTGCAGCGTCTGGTACTGAGGCCATGCACTTGCCCAGGGTGGAAGTGGGTAGAGCAGGGAAACCAGTGCTGGGCACTGGGGGCAGACACAGTCCCAGCCCACTTGCTGTCCTGGGTGAGAGCCCCAGAATAGGCTTCTAAGGGTCCTGAATCCCAGGCAGGCAGCAAGTCATCCCACCCCTGCAGGGCTGCATTTCCCAGCCAGCAAACCTGCCTCAAGGAAAATGTGTGGGGAAGCCACTAACAAAGGCCCTGTGTGTGCTGTGGTGCCCCATTCCTTGCAGGGAGTCATGGAGAGGCCTGTCCCTTCTGCTGTGACTGAAGTCTTCACACCTCCTGCCCACTCTGCCAACTTACCACACACCAACAAGGACCACTGCTGCTGGAACCACCACTCCAGCATCTGCACTTTGCAGAACAGCACCCACCACATCTTCTTCTTGGTGGTGCCCAGTGGTAGCATGGGGCTCAGCTCTGGTCCACTCAGTCACATAGCATTAAGGCACCTTTCAGTGTGTACACATGAGTTAAGGTGACTTAACTAATCACACCTAAACTCAATACTTGCTTTATGCAGGTATTAAATTTATTCACAATTAGTCTAAAATCACCATTTTTAAAGTGCATTAAGGGTGCACACATGTAGACCAGTGCCCTAAATGCACCTCAAAAATGGCTAATATGCCTTTCTGATGGGGGTAACTCCCAGGACCAGGTCTCAACTTTGGCCTGCCCACCTGTCTAAGTAGGGTAGTCTACACAGTCTTGTCTGCCACAACTTGCTGTTCCAGAAACTGGTGCAAAATGTGAGAGACTGCCTATTTTATTGCCCCAGTGCCAGGGGGCACCGTACACAACTCTGACCTTTCCACAAGGTGGTGCTGTACACAACTCTGACCTTCCCTTATCATGACCCATGCCTTGCAGATGGCATCCACTATGCAGCTTTGGCCCCACACTGGGCCCAAAAGTCTGGTGTTCGCACCCTAACTAGATCCCTGCTAATCAGGTGGACTCAATCCCTGTCATCACACAGGACAGTCAGCTCCCTAGATCATTTTCCCTCTTGGGTGCAGCTCCCTGCTGGGGCCTTTGGCCATAAAGGCCCTGGCCCATTCCAGGCCAGTCAGAACCCCAGGCCCCCTGGCTCTTGGCGTCCCTCATGGTGGGCACTCTAGCCCTTTTGACCATCCTGGCCCCAGCATTGACCAGTCGAGGATTTTGTCTAGGTTTCTTCACTGCTCGCCCACTTCCTCACACACAGATCTGCCTACTTGGGCCCCTGACTGTCCCTGCTACTGGGTATCCCACCAGGATGTAGGGGCTAGGGTTTTAAGGTGCCTCTCCTCACCTTTCACTGGGGAGGCAACAGGCCTGGCATTTCTGGGGAACTCCTCCACCACAGGAAATCCCACCAAGCCATCTTTCCCCAGCAGGGTGCAGTTTTCTGTCATACTCAGGACCAGGGGCCTCCTGCCGTCCCTATTGCTCCTGCCCTTACCTCCAAGGTGTTCCTGAGAAGCAGCTCAGCTGGATGTTGCTCTTTCATCTGCCAGCAGCAGACTGCTCTCTCAGTCCTGTGGGCCTGGATCTAAAATGGCTGCCTCATTAGGGCTGGCCCACACCTGCTGGCTGCCTGCTCTCAGCCTTAAAGTGCCAGACACTAAAGCTGCTCTGCCACAGCCTTAAATCACCACATGTAGATGTGCCCTGTGTGTATTATTCCTAGCACTGCTGGCAGGCATCTCCCAAAAAATAATATATTGTACATTTTCACTGTCTGTTCCCTCTGATAACCCAAGAGCAGATATTATTATTGATGTATCAGCAATTTCAACCAATTACTTCCACTCTTGTCTTTCAAGATTGCATTCGTAGATTAGCAGGCTTGTGCTTATCTTTCACAGGCATCTATGTCCTTGTTAGCTATTGCTGACTGGGATATATCAGTGCTGGCCATCAGTCCAGTGTATCAGTTGATTCAGCTGTATCAGGGTGTCAAACTTACCTGCACCCCCAGACCAGATCTGGACTGCAAGGCACCTTCTGAACTTGATCCAGACCCATTAGGGTAGGCAGTGATGGTGGGGCTAATGCACTTGTCATTTAACTCTGCCCCCCTCCCCACCCTCCACCCCCTACTTCTATCCCTGCTGCCAAGATGTGTGCCCAATGGGACCTCATGCCCCAGATTTCCATGGCAAGTCCTGCCCTTGCTTGCCCTAGCTCTGAATTCCTAGTTGTTTTGGGAGTCCCGTGGGCTGAATAAAATGGCTCTGTGGGCTGTATGTCTGACACCTCTGAGCTATTTGCCTCATGACTGTTTGCCTGCTGAAATCTACAAATGTGCCAACAATTAATTACTTTGAAAGCTTCATGAAGTTATACTGCTCTGTTGGAAAGAGGAAGCAGTACTGCAAGATTTCAAAGATGCTCAATTTATACAATTATACAGAAGGGGATAGAAGCAACTGAGACAACTATAGAGATATCTCCCTGTTGAACATTATCAGAAACATTGTCAGGCACATCATGCTCCTTTGGCTGCAATCCCTAAGAATCTATCATGAAACTGAATGCAGTTTTTGCTCAGGACTTTCCACCATTGATTTGATATTTTTGGTCAAGCAACTGAAAGAAAAGTGTAGAGAAAGATGAATACTACTATACAGAGCCTCCATGGATCTGGTGAAGCCCTTCAATACAGTCAAGACAGAACCTTTTTATTCTGAAGAAGCTGGGCTGTCCCCTCAAACGTTGAACATCATTTGCTCATTACATCAATGTATAAAGGCAACTATAGTGTAAGAAAACAGAGTCAAATGCCTTTGACATCAACAGTAGGGTGAAATGGGAGTATCTTAGCCCCTGTGCTTTTTAACATCTACTTGTCATTCCTGCTTCTTCTGTGCATTCAAGGACAGCAATGATGAGATTTATCTTTGAACCAAACCAGATGGAGGCTTGTTCAACATTGCACATTTAGAGAAAAAAAAGAGTTAAAAAAATGGTTCTGAGAGATCTCCTGTTTGCAGATGATGCAGCCTTGGTTGTCCACAGTGAATCTTCCCTGCAAAATCTCTTGGGAAGATTTTCTGAATCATGCAAGAGCTTCGGGATGGCAATTAGTCTCAAGAAGACTGTGATCATGTACTAAAGGGTGAAAGAACTAATATCTGACAAGACTCTGGAAGATAAATCTCTTGGTGTCATTGACAGTTTTTGCTACTTGCATTCTACAATCTTGGCCATCAGACTGAACTGACAAACAGAATTGGAAAAGCAGCTAAGAATTTGGGGCTATTACAGAAATGTGCATGGAATTACTGAAAGCTATCAGTGAAGATGAAGATGTGAATCTACAACTCTTGTGTTCTGTAGAAATTGGGAGGAGCATGTAGAATCTCATCCAATCTGGAGGAAGCATCTGGACTGGGCACAGCTCAACATGACGCTGTTTTGATCCAGAGGATGGAAGCAAAGTGAGAAAGAAAGCAGCTAGCTGTAAATTTGGACTCCAACTCAGACAACATATGGATCTGTGAAACTTGTAACAAGCTGTGTTGCTCTCAAATTGGGCTTGTCAGCCACAAAGAGATTCCTCAGGTATCTTACATGTATGCCAATATCCAGAGGATTGGTGGTTGCATATACCTGATCTATCTCATTTATTTGTCCATCATGAGAAAAAACAACATCTTGCGTTTCATATTATGAGACCCAAATTTTCAGCACCTTATTTTGGGTGCTGATTGGGAAAAATCTGGGTCTGACTTTTATGAGGGCTGAGAGCACCTCCAGTTGCTATGGGCTTAAGCTAAAGCAGAAAATATTTAGCACTCCTAAAATAGTAGACATATTTATGTGTCCTAAAACCTTTATTTAGTACCACAATGCTCTCTTACTCTGTCATTGCTGTAGTGAAATAATTGCTTAAATGTACATGTAATTTGTACATTTTCACATTTAGAGCCAAATCCCAGCTTCAACAAAGGACCTGCAGCTCTTTGATTTTAGTGGGAGTTGTTTGTGCAGAAAGCACAAAATCTGTGCTAAAGCTCAAAGCCTCCATCCTATACCAAAACTAAGTAGGGGCCATGGAGAATAGGAGGTAAATCCTTCTAGCAGAAGGCAGGGTAGATTTGCACCTTTATTGACTAACTAAATCAGCACAAGCTTTCGTAAACAAAGAGCTTTATCAGATGCTGTGAAGGGATGGCAGAAAACAGAGCTCCTAAGTAGAAAGCAAAATTAGAATTTAAAAGGGTAGGGAAGGCAGGAGGAAAAAAGAACAGGTATTGCTGAAAGAGGCAAGGTGGGTAGGAGAGGGAAAAACAAACCAGTTAACCCACTGAAGGACATAAATCTCATAAAAACTAATCCGGGTAATGGAATAAGAATTTGTAGTTTCAGTTTACTCTATACTTAACACCATCCTGTCTGTGGATAATTTATTATTCCGTAATTTCCCTTTCAAGTTCAATTTCAAAGTTTTATTGCCTAAGAACGGCCACTCTGACATTAGCAGTGGACTGTCCAGGGAGGTTAAAATGCTCTTCCACAAGCTTGCCTATCTTTCTGGTACTGATGTCAGATCAGCATAAATTCATTCTAGTGCATAGGGATCACACTGTCTGTCCAATGTAGACATCAGAGGGGCACTGAAAGCAGGTGATGGAATTGGTAGAAGTGCAGAGAAAGAAGGCAATGATTCTGCCCCCTGATACCAGGTCCCACAGCTGTAGAACAATCACCCCCATGCTGTTATTGCAAGATTGTCATAATAACACACACAGGGAAATGGTCTTAGAATACATGTAGCTGCAAATCCACCAGCTGTTCCCTTGTTCTCATCTTTGGGAAACCTGTGTATGTGACCACAGAAGCAGGGACTATAATGTACAAGTTCCACCTTCCATCACAATGAAACTGTCAGTTCCATTAAACATAGAACCCTCCTCACACATAGAGAACCCGAGCTGGATTTTCCCTTTAATGTTAATGACTACCTGGTAGAGGTTTTTTTTTTTCCTATGCATAAACTTTACCATATGTCTCATTTTATCGAAGATACTATCTTCTGAGAAGTTCATAAGATGATAGGCCTGCATTTTGAAAATCTCTACCTTTGAAATAAAAATTAAATGATCCACCCAGCTGCAGACAATTAAGACTGGCAACTTAATATAATAGGGTGGAGAACGTTTAATGGGTGTTTATAGATTGGAAGCACTGACCCCTCTTTAAAGTAAAAGAAAGCAAAAGAAGAAATAGTAAGTGCTAAAAGATAATACAGAATTCAGAGGGTTCACAAAGCAGAACTATCTGCAAACCATACCCTCTGCGCTCTGTTCTTCAAGTATCAGTAGCACGGAGAGTAAGAAGTTACTTTAGAAAAGTTCACTGAAAAGATTTTTGTATTAACATTTCTTAACTGCTTTAAAGATTAAACATTCCAGCAAAGGAACCAAGGCAAAAACAAGTATTGCTTCATAAAATCACTACACTAGCATAAAACAAAATACTTAATAGACTTAAGGTGGGAATTTAGAGAATAGTATTTTTGCTCTTTTTCTCTTCATTTTTACAGGAAATACTGCTTAAGTGTTTTATATAGGGGGTTCTGCATTTGTGAAAGGATAATTTGCTCTAAAATATGTGGGCAACCAGCCTAAATTCTCTAATTGAGTAGTTTGCTCATAACCCCAGGCCATTAGGTGAATGTAAACTGTTACAGGCTTAGTAAAAAAATAGTCCCATTAGGATTTTTGTATTTGTATGTGGTTGTGAGTTAGTGTGACTGCTTCCAAAATCATAGATTAATGAAAAGGTCATTTTTTCTGAGTTTGGAAATACCTGCTTTGAAATGCTGTAATCAAATTAAACTGAAGGGTCTTTTTTCTCCCCTTAATATAAAATAAAAACTTTCAAAGATTAAGTCTTATTTATAAGTTGCACTATGAGTTATCTTGGATAAATCACAGACCTACAATTTTTAGTACAATAAGAAAAAAATCTATGTAACATTTTCATTCATTGAAGGCCCCCAGAGTGGCACACAACTTTGTAAACTCACTTTAATCTCGAATGCCAGATATTAGTACAGTTCAAAACTAACTTTCTTTTCCAGTATGAGAACTATGCTCCTTCCAAAAATGTAAGTTTTTAGCCTTCATTTTTTCAACATGTATTACATGGCTAATGCTCAAATGCCACACAAGCTTCTTGCAAGATTATATTTATATAAAAGGGAAGACAATGTTATGACCTGCTTCTTTATACTGTTGGCATTTAATCTTTTCTTCCTACCTACATGACAGATCTCCTCAGTGGAACAGTCTAACTCTATTCCATTTCCTGTTTGCAAACTACTTTTTAACCTATCACATTTTGTTTTTAAAAGCCTATGCATATGTGCAATATGCTAAGAAATTAAGAGGAGGAAACATTAAGCTCAACGGGAATAAATAGTCTATATATAAGCACCAAAATCCAGGCCAAAATTTATAAAGGTTTGTCTGCATTCAAATCAGGAAAAATAAATCTACAAGAATTTGAGTTTTAATTCTCCAAAACAACTCCAGTTTATTATTATTAACATAGCCTTATACTTTTTCATACTTTATTTCTTTCTTAACTTTTTTCACTAAGGTAACTATAAAAGTAGCATGATCGACAATAATGTATTTCATGTTAACATCTCCCCTTAACTCTTTATATGTCATTTACTCTAAACTAAAAGTCTTGTCTCCTCTGTTTTAGCTATAAGAAGCCTGAGCCTTTTCATTAATAGTTATTCTCCTATTAGAATGATAAAATACAGCTTTTGTTCCAGTGACTGGCAGAGGCAGGGAGCTCTAGAGAGATGAACATAACATGTACTGTATCTGGGCTTCAGCCATTGCCTAGCTTTTTTCTTAGAACAAAATGAACTTCAGCCTAAAACAACTTTTAAAGTATTAGGCTCAAAAAGATGTTTTATTGCAGTTATATGGGTAAGAAATATAAGCTCCAAAAGAGAAGGTCCTAAAATACACAAATACCTGAAGTAAGCTTGTTATAAGAAAATGAACAAAAAAATAGGTGTGTCAATGGGGCGTGGTACTGAAATCCTGCCCCTTTGAAGGCATTGGCCTGGAACTTCACTCTGGGAACTCCTACAGGCATCATGGCAAATGGCAGGTACAGCTCATTATCTCTCGGGACTAGGCCCTGTAAATGTGGTCCAGCTTGAATTGGCAGCAGATGCAGAAGCCATGGAATGGAAACTTTTCCTAATTTCCATATCAGTTGGCAGGTTTGTTGGTACAGTTAAGGAGAATAGAAGTAGCCAAGAGAAGAATACCCCACAAAAAGGCCTGGCTGGAGTGTTTCAAGGAACAAAAAGGAAACACTGAAAAAGAAAACTAAAAATGGTGGAAATTAGAGCTGCCACGTGTACCAATTTAAAAAAATCAGATTGCCAAGGGGACTAAAGAACGTAAGCCCACAGCAGCTTCTTCAAGGTATTAGAATGATATGTTAAGGGAATTCACTATAAATAGAATGGTCATATGACTTGTTTCAATTCTCTGATGAATCCAAAACAATTATAGGTAGTAGTAATAGTAGCTGTTGTTGTTGTCATTTATGTTTTGTGCCTCTGAGGTAAGTAGCACAGTATTGTAGATAAAGTGAGGCAAACATAAGGTGTATACTCTGAGGTGTTTACAGACATAAAGGCACTGTGGCTATGATAAAATCTAGCACTGAACAAATATAGAATAGAACAGAATGGGTAACTCTTCAGAAAGGTATTGAAGTAAGGTAGGATTTTGATATACATTAAATGGTAGCAGTTCCAGCCATAGCAGGAAGGGCTGTAGTGAATGAAGAAGAAAACAAATAGGAGTCCAAACAGAAGTAAAGACAGACTCAACAGAAGGCTATGAAAATGTTTGGAATTGGTCAGAAAAATCTATCAACTTGAACCTGTTGAGTTATATGCTTCTAAGAAAATGGTCAACAGTGGCCATTCAGTGGCTTAATGTGAGTAGCCTGCAGAACAGATACATTAGCAGGATGCCAGTCTATACCTGTCACAGTAAAAGGTTGCAGCAATGCAAGGACAGTTTAAAGATGAGTGTGCAAAATTATATACAGCAAAGTATAATTCTCTTGAACATATCGAGCATCTGGGTTTCCTCCTTGTCCAGAAAGGCTATAAAGTCATTGTGCCAATTAACCATGAGACAATACTTAGCCCAGTCCCAGCACCCGCTTTGAAGTGATGTTACATCCTCTGTGCTCTTGTCCCCCAGTTGCTGCCTGTGCTCAGCTTCTCCATTCTTCAAGACATACAGCGTTGACAACATGGCAAAAGGCACATTCTTGACACAAGAGCAATTACCTAGTCAAATCACAAGCCATTGCTATACTAAAACCTCTCATCAAAATGAGTTTAAGATTTTTTTTAACAGAGACAAAACAACATCTTTTTTTAACCCTGTCCTTAGACGTGGGTGAACTGTTTCCAATAAAACTTTCACAAAATTGGTCTGAGGAAGATACCTGGCATGGGAAATCTCAATCTGAAATGGTTCAGGTTTGCTGATATTATAAGCAGCCAATAAACAGAATATTTTGAAGAGAAGTAGTGGGCAATCTTAGTTATAGGCAACACCATTAGTACAGCCTACAACAAAAAGACTCATTTGCATATGGTATAACAGCTGTAACTGTATATAAATTTGAGATTTTACCTAGAGTAGTGGTGAATGAATTTTCTTTCATCAATCATTTTCAGAGTTATAACATTTTCTGGTGTCCTGGCTCTAGCAAGATCAGCAGATACCTCTATTAATGACTGGTTTCATCATCATTGTCATCATCATTATCATCATCACCGTTGGCAATCCCTTGCAGTTGAGGGTGATTGTCTTCCATAATTTCCTTATCTGTGGGTCTCAAGATGGCCGACAAAGTCAATCTGGGATCAACAGGTTCTACTGCAACTCAGGCATGTGTTTGCATGTGGGTTGGGGACTCCAGATTCTTGATTCAGTCCTCAACATGCTGTTTCTATCACTCCCACTTTTCCATCTCCTGTTGTTGTTGTGAGGTTTCAAAGTACTGAGATTCCTGTGACAAACACTTCCTGCATTTGGAGTGGTCCTGGGCAATAGTCTCCCATGAGTTGATGTCAATGTTGCATTTTTTTCAAATTGGCCTTGAGGACATCCTTGAAGCGCTTTCTCTGCCCTTTTCTTGAGCACACATCTTGACTGAGATGGAGAGTAAAACTTGCTTCAGGAGTCTGGAGTCAGACATCTGGATAATGTGGATGTCACAGTGAATTTGATGCCAGATGATCATTGCCTCAATCCTCATGGTGTCTACTTGTGAGAAGAACCTAATGTTACTGTATCTATCTTCCCACTGGATTCAAAGGAGCTTCTGCAGGCAGTGTTGATGGTACTTTTCTAGCAACTTGAGGTGTCTCCTGTACATTGTTCATGTCTCAGCTCCATACAGTAAGGTAGGGATCACGACTGCTTGATAAACCATGAGCTTGGTTTTGAATCTGATGTTGTGACTTTTGAACATGGAGTACCTTAGTCTTCTGAAAGTTAAATGTCAATCCCATTTTCTTGTATGCCTTGGTAAAGACTTCTATGATTGCCTGAACATCTGTTTCTAAGTGAGCATGCACTACAGCATCATCAGAGTACTGGAGCTTCATGATTGAGGTCCAGCTAGTCTTGGTTTTGACTAAGAGTCAGCTTACCATACATTTGGTAGGTTAGCTCCAATATGACTGGAAGCTCATTGGTGATCAGATGTAGCATCTCAGTAACGACATCGAGAAGAGTGTTAGAGCAATGATGCAGCTTTGCTTAACTCCTGTCTTACCTCAAAGGGTTCTGCTGTTGGATCCATTACTGAGGACCACTGCTCACATACCATCATGGAGCAGGCAAAGAATGGCGACAAATTTCAGTGGGCATCTGTACCTCAAAAGGATTGTCCACAGCACTTCTCAGTTGATAGAATCAAAGGTTCTTGTGAGGTCAAAGAGACCATATAGAGAGGTTTATGTTGTTTCTGGCATTCTTCCTGCATCTGGTGATCAGTGAAGATCATGTCAGTTGTGCCTCTTAATGCTAAACCCACACAGAGGTTCCAGGAGGAGCTCTTCAGCAAGTGGAAAAAAAACAGTTCAGGAGGGTTCTCGCAATGATCTTTGCCGTGGTGGACAGCAAGGCAATTTCTCTGTAATTTCCACAGTTGGACCTAACCCCTTTTTTGAAGATTGTTATGATCATGTTGTGCCTGAGGTCATCTGGGATTTCCTCATCATTCCAGATCCTTAAGAGGAGGTCATGGAGCTGTGATGTGAGTTCCTCAAGGGAGTTGGTCATTGAGTACTCAGCTCTGGTTTATGTAGTAGCACAAAAGAGCCCTTCAATTTAGTAAACAGAATGATGATTTATCTAAGAACTGCTTTCTTAATAGTTCTTCCATACCTAATTTTTAAAAAGGTAGTCTCACCAAAGTGATTTAGGAGCAGCCACATGTTGTGACATTACACACATCCTGAACTTTGAAAATGAAAACAAAAAGTAGATTTTAATTGTATCAAACACTGTTACTCTGAACAGTGGAAGTCCAGGAAGACTATATCCACTGCTACCCCTGCGTCTAATGATCTGGTGATCTGATCGTAAAAGGCCACCAGGTTGGTCTGACAGGACCTGCCACTGATGAACCCATGTTGGCAGCCCAAGCTTCTTTCTTTCTTTCCTCTTAGACTTAAGTTTCATAGTTTCATAGTTTCTAGGGTCGGAAGGGACCTGAGCAGATCATCTAGTCCGACCCCCTGCCATGGCAGGAAAGAATACTGGGGTCAAACGACCCCAGCAAGATGTTCATCTAACCTCCTCTTAAACACCCCCAGGGTAGGGGCCTGCACCACTTCTCTTGGAAGTTGGTTCCAGATCCTAGCCACCCTGACCGTGAAGTAGCGCCTTCTGATATCTAACCTAACCTACCCTCTGCCAGCTTGTGACCGTTATTCCTGGTCACTCCTGGTGGTGCTCGGGGAAACAGTGACTTCCCCAATGCCTGCTGATCCCCCCTGAATAGTTTATAACAGGCCACAAGATCCCTCCTCAGCCTTCTCTTTTGGAGGCTGAACAGGTTCAGGTCCCGTAGCCTCTCCTCATAGGGCCTGCCCTGTTGTCCCCTGATCATACGAGTGGCCCTCCTCTGGACCCTCTCCATGCTGTCCACATCTCTCTTGAAGTATGGCACCCAGAACTGGACGCAATACTCCAGCTGCGGCCTGACCAGTGCCGCATAGAGGGGGAGGATCACCTCCCTGGACCTGCTCGAGATGCATCTGTGGATGCATGCCAAGGTGCGGTTGGCCTTCCTTACTGCCTCTCCACACTGCTGGCCCATGTTCATCTTGGAGTCAATGATGACCCCCAGATCCCTTTCCGCCTCCGTGCTGATAAGAGGGGCGTTCCCCAACCTGTAGGTATGGTGCTGGTTGTTCCTCCCCAGGTGCATCACCTTGCACTTGTCTGTGTTGAATCCCATCCTATTCTTGTCCGCCCACCCTTGTAACCTGTCTAGGTCTGATTGTAGCCTGTTGCATCCTTCCAGTGTGCCCACGTCCCCCCACATCTTAGTGTCATCAGCAAATTTGAACAGGGTGCTTTTTACCCCCTCATCCAAATCACTGATGAAGATGTTGAACAGTGTGGGCCCGAGGACCAAGCCCTGCAGAACCCCACTGCCCACGTCCTTCCAGGTTGAGAAGGACCCATCCACTGCCACCCTCTGGGTGCGGCCCTCCAGCCAGTTGGCGACCCATTTGACTGTGTGGGTGTCTACACCACAGCCCCCCAGTTTCTTAATGAGAACAGGGTGAGAGACAATGTCAAAAGTCTTCCGGAAGTCCAGGAAGACTATATCCACTGCTACCCCTGTGTCTAATGATCTGGTGATCTGATCGTAAAAGGCCACCAGGTTGGTCTGACAGGACCTGCCACTGATGAACCCATGTTGGTTGCCCCTAAGCATGCAGTCCCCTGCTGGCCCCTTCTGGATGTGTGCCAGCATAATTTTCTTGAACAGCTTGCCTAGGATTGAGGTGAGACTAACCGGCCTATAGTTTCCCGGGTCCTCCTTCCTGCCTTTTTTGAAGATGGGGACCATGTTGGCCCTCTTCCAGTCCTCCGGAGTTCTGCAATTCTGCCACCCAAGTCCTCTGCTGGTTGCTCTTCATACTCCTCTGCTCCATCTGGAGAACCCAGTTCTAGGATGTTCCAAATGTTTTCCAATTTCAAGAGGCAGACAAGGTTCTTTGGGTGAATCTATATCTTTTATTAGACCAACTTAAATATCTGGAAAAAAAATTTAAGCAAGCTTTTGGGTTCAAAAACCCTTCATCAGGCTGAGGAAGTTTTAGCAGTTGGTGTGTGCTCTTCCTGGATGGAATGGAAAGTAAAGAAGCCAGAGGCTGGGCTGGTATGCATGTAAGATAGGCAGCCAGTGAAGATGTAGATTGAGGAGTCAACGGGTGAGAGACAGGCTGGGGAGAGGGGGAGGAGGGGGATGAATAGTGGAGAGTTACCTGGGGAGTCAGATGTCAGGCAGGTTATAATGTGTCATAAATCCAATGTCTATATTTAGTCCATGATTTTTAGTATCCAGGAGGTTGATGAAGTGGAGTTCATAGGCTCATCTCTGGGAAGTGTTTTGTAAGTTTCCTTTGAGGATCAGGACTGAGAGATTGGAGAGAGAGTGGTTTTCTTGTGAGAAATGTGCCCCCACCGGTAATTGGGTATTTCTGTCTTCGATAGACTTCCGGTGTCCATTCATTCTGGTGCACAGTTGCTGTCTGGTCTCTCCTACATATTTTCCATCAGGGCATTTGGTGCAGTGGATGAGATATATTACATTTCTGGAGGTGCAGCTGTAAGATGCAGGAATGCTGATGGCTGTCTTGTGAGGTGTAGTAATTCTGGGGGTGGTGGAGATGTGTTGGCAGGTTTTGCATTTCTTGTCATGCCATGGTCTGGATCCACTGATGTGTTCTGGGCCTGAGAAAGTTTGCTTCTGGTGATGAGGTTAGTGAGGTTCAGTGCTTGTTTGAAAGCTAGGATGGGTGGCTCTGAGAAGATCTCTTTAAGAATAGGGTCTCTTTCTAGTATGGGTTGCAATTGTTTGAGGATTTTCTTTATGGGTTTGAGGGAGGTGTGATATGTCATAACCAGCAGTGTGCAATTTTCTTCTGTACGGCAGCAATTTGTCACGTTTTCCAGTTTCAACACACTTGAGCCTGCTGACTCACTGTGCTCAGTTATCTCCTGTTTCACACACACATACACATACATGCACTGCGTGCAGTCCTGCTGTTTCCAGAGGGTGACCCGAGATACTACAGCTGGGAAAATATTGGGTATGGGGTAGAGTTCTGCAGATGTTCCAATGTTTAAACATATCCTCTTTGGCATTTCAAACCCCTTTCTGTTTGCTTTTTTTTACTATCCTAGAAAGAATGTTTGCAGAAAAATGGACTTTAAAGTAAATATTTCAGAATATTTGCAGAAAGCTTAAGTGTTGAAATCCGGTTTTATGTGCAAATATTTAATATTTTGTGTTTGAAAAAGTGTGTCAGTAATTGCTCAGGAAGCCTGATTCTATTAGTTATAGTTAATTAGCTTTGGAATAGAAACATATAGGAAAAAATTCAAGCCTACTACAGATATATAAATAAGAAGCTTCATGTATAGAGATGTTGATGGTAGATACTGAGCTTCAGCTGTTGAGTAATTCTGGAAACCAAGTTCTGTGATATAGGCCAACACAGGTACCTAACTGTATTAAAAACTGTTTTCATTTGAAATCCAGAATTCATCAAAGAACCACTAACAAACATGTAAAATATTAAATGAGCCTATTATTAGACAAATAAGTTTGGATATAAAAGGAATTTGAAAAATTAACATCAACAAGAAAATAAGAGAAAAAATTATGGAATAAACTCTTTATGTACCCTGCCCTTGCTCAGGGAAAGGTGGACTACCAGCAGTTTCCTCCATTAACAGGAAGGATAGATTCATCCCTCATAACAATGGTGATAGCTCTGGGATGAAATTGGCCGGCTGCCTCTAGAGAAGGTTTGAGCGAGCTTTGCAGAGATAGCTCCATGGATCTTTACTGTGCTAAAAACCTAATGGTACATTCTCTCTTATCCAATCTCCTAATACTTGTTGAACCCTTCTCCAGTGGGCTGTTGTCCAGGTAAGCTCTAGTCCATACCCTTGATCTTTTTTTGGACATCCTTGACATTAAATCCTGAGTTATCTTAGTTTTATTGTACCTGTAAGATATTTGGGGGGATTATATTGAAAATGACTTGTAATGTGCTCAGTTCACAAGAAACCTAATTTTAAAATGCATAGGCTGGGTAAAAACAGTATCTACTATGTAGCTGTGCACTGTGGATACAGGAACAGGATCTAACATGCGCCCAGAGAAGGGAACACCAGGATCAAAGCCAGGCTTTGTAGACATATTTAATTGTGTATTACTGGTAAAGCAATAAAACTCACAATACAGGCCTATTCACAAAAAGGACATTGTTGTGTCAAGTTCTTCTTGTAAATTCCTTATGCATGACTCAAAGTGTCACTTTACGCATGATTCATAAAGACAAATGTCAGTCCTACATGGGTGTACCAATGTGTTATAGGATTTAATCAAAAGCAAATGGGTATGTTAAAATTGTATGTGTCATTAAGAACACTTTCCCCCATAAAATGGAACTCATAGTCAACAGACTGAATTTCTAGTGCAATAAAGCTGCACTAGACCTGCATTTCCTGGGAAAGTGATACCAAATAATTTCTAAAGGCAATTGTTCATATTTACTAAACCAAATATTCTCTAAGAGACAAAATCTTAGAGAACATCTAAGAGAATAAAGGAAACATTTTGAGAAGATTCTCCTTGCCTTCTTTTTCTGTTCTCCTCAAATTATTTAGTCATGGAAAATGCCTTGGACAACTCAACAACTAATAAAATGAAAATAGTATTTTCTTTCCAAGCATTATAACACAGTACAAATCTGCACTGCTAACTAAATGCATGAATAAGATCATTTAGTTATCACTTTTGTGAAACCTAAAAATGTAAAATGCTATACTAAGCTATTTGTAGTAAGCATCTTTGCTTTATTGGGGGGTTGTTTCTTTACCTTTCAGTCATATAGCCAAGAGTTCATCATGCACTTTTTCATAGCCATGCATTACTGTTTTTCCAAACCTGCAAGCATTTTGCATTTTATTTGAAACTGAGATTTGTTTTTCAATTTAAGAGAATAACAATAATTCTCTCATTACATTTTATTGTATGGACCCTAGATTCATAGAGTACGAGGCTGGAAGGGACCTCAGAAGATCATTGGGTCCAGCCCCCTGCACCAGGGGTCCAGCCCCCTGCACAACTGGGGTCAGGTAACCCCAGCAAGGTAGCCATCCTGTCCCTAAATTCCATCCAACAGTCCCATGCTTATCATGGGCACTTAGATAAACTGGAGTCAACTCATAAGCAGATATGCAGCTTAGGTCTCCTTTATACACTAACTCCCAGACTTTATCACTGAAAAACAAAACTGAGATTCTTTTTACTCTTCAAGTTAAAGAGGTAGATTAAAAAGTGGGAGGGATGAAGAGCAGCAATTGAGAGAGAACCAGATAAAAGTAGGGGAAAAGTTCTAGATCAGGGCTGTCCAACTTCTAAATGGCAGAGGCTGAATACCCTGTGGACCACACACCACATGGGTCATCCTCCCTCACCAGCCCCTGCTGGATGATGCACCTGGCACTCGCTGCCACCACTGCCCTGCACTACCCCTCACTGCTGCACTGCACACCTATACCCCCCTCCTCATTGCTACACCATGTGCCTGTGTGGTTGCCCCCTGTAAGTGCTACACTGGATTCCTGCATGGCTCCAGGCTCACTCTCAGCTCCCCCAGCAGTACCGTGCTGCACTGGGCCCATGGGGCGTGGGCAGGCAGTGAAAGCCAGAGGAGAGAGGAGGAGCCCAGAGATTCTGGTTGCTGTTGCTGCCAGAGTCGGGAGGGTGAGGGGCAGCTGGGCAGGAGCCCAGCAGCTGCAACTTAGCCCCTTTAGGCCACCAGTTGAATAGCTCTGCTCTAGATTGTCCTTCCTCCCTCACCACAAGTTCTGACTAAGCCTTGGGCAGCAGTTGATGGGATCTCCAGCCATTTATAATCAGATTTGTATGTTAAAAGAAATCCTGGCTGGGAGTTGTTCAATGTTCCAATTTTATTAAAGAAATTGAGTTTAAAAAGGCTATTGGGCCAATTTCTGCTGAAAGGACCTGAAGGGTATGTTAAATGAAAGAGACATCAGGATCTACAGTATGTGAAGCCAAGTCGGCATTAGACTTTATCAAGTGGCATGCTGACAACATGCTGAATAGTTTGTTTTCATAATTCACTGAAAGGATGCCTCAATGCCTTGTCATGCTGTCACAAACAACAGTACATGGAGCTTTGTAATAGTGCTGACTGATGAGAGTTGTTAACACTGTAAAAAGTAAATTAAAAAGGGAAGCAATTTAAACATTGAATTAAAGTCACATTAATTGTCAGGCATAAGCCTATGGGGAAAATAAATTTTAAGATAATGCTAACAATGGACCCTAAATCTTCCTTCCATTGCAACATGTCTATCTATTGAAGCAGATATAGCCATCCATAACCAAATCTCAGTCAGTGAATGAACTTCTATAACCTATGACAAATGTGCACTGGTTATTGTTATTTGTTAACAGTGAGCAACCAATAAACACAAGAGGATTATAGGGAAATGACATAGCATCCAGAAAGACAGGAGAATGCAGATCTAGTATGATCCAGAATTTGGCTCAATTGCCAAGGCCTGAAAACAGGCATATGGAAAGAAAGTCACGAAACAGAGAGAATTTAATGGACATGGGTATGCAAAATGTCTTTAAAACATGCATCACATTTGTGGTAAAACAATATACTTTCATGGAAATTAAAATAAAGAAAGAATGGTTTAGAAGAAATATGAATACTGCTGTATAATACATTGCTTTGTTAAAGTTAGAAATATGTAATGCCTTGTTCCTCACTTTGAGACGCATCCCTGTTGATTTACGCTGTAAAAATCTGTGCAACATAACTGAGAATAAAGTCCTTGGTTTTACATAATGTTTTTTCTTCATGTGTGTTGTCAAACTGCCAAGGAGAATTTAAAGCATGAGATTGAATTCCATTCTCCATGCTATCTTGCCCCTCCCTGACTTCCCCGCCCTCTTCTGCTTAGATGTACCATTCATCCAACAGAAAAGCAGGGCTTATTCTCCATCCTGCCCACTAGATTTTCCTTTTCCAGGCAAGATCTACTCTGAAGATTCCTTTTTGCTATGACTCTAAAAGGTAAGATATGGATGAATAGCTCTTGATTTAACTATTCATTGCCAAACTTTTTAATAGTTACTACTTAATGTTAAATAAATAATTAATACAAACACTTACTATTAATAAATCAATAACTTACTAATTTTTTTTTCTGACTTTGATGTTCATAGTAACATTCGCACTGACTTTTCCCACATTTTGTAGATCTCTCCTCATTTTTTCGGACTTTGCCTTTACTTTGAGGATCTTCTGTATTGGCCTTACCTTTTGTAGGAAGTTGATGCAAAGTTGTGTATCAAGTGTAATCACAATTCAAGATGCAGCTGGCAAGAGATATCACAGGCTATAAAAAGTCATTCTACACGTATATCAAGAGAAAGACCAAAGAACCCATAGGTCCATTACAAAATGCATAAGGCAATCTAGTTACTGGTGGTGATGTAGAGGTGGAGCCAAAATATTTAGTACCTTTTTCATTTTAGTCTTCACAAATAGGAGCAGCTACCTGATGAGGAGTGCAGATGAAAACAAAGATAGGGAAAGAGTCCAATAGCCTGGGGGAATGGCAGAATAGATTACTGATGACTTAGTGAAGCCAGATGCTTTGAACTCAGCAGGGCCAGATGGATGAACCCCAGGGCACTGAAGGATTTGGCTGAGGTAATTTCAGAGCCATTGGCTCTCCTCTGAGACCTGGTGGAGACCAGGTGAGGTCCCAGGTGACTGGAAAAGGGCAAATATACTCTCCATCTTTAAGAAAGAGAAGAAGGAGGATCCAGGGAATTACAGATCAGTCAGTCTGATCTCAGTACCTGGAAAGATCATGAATCAGGTCCTCAAAGAACCTATTGTGAAGCACCCAGAGAACAAGGTGATCAGAAACAGCTTGCATGGATTCACCAAGAGCAAGTCTGACCTGATCAAACTGATTTCTTTCTATGATCAGGTGACAGGCTCTGTGGCTGTGGGGAGAGAAGGAGATGTGATATATGCCTTGACTTTAGCAAGGCTTTTGACACTGTGTCCCACAACAAAAGAAATACAGACTATTATTAAACAAAGAAAATACAGACTAGATGTAGGTACTCTAAGGTAGATACATAACTGGTTGGATCATCAGGCTCAGCAAGTAGTAGTCAATGGCTCTGTGTCCCATTGGAAGGATGTGTTGAGGAGTTCCCCAGGGGACTGTCCTAGGTCCAATATTAATGTCTCCATTAACAATTTGGATGATTGGACTGAGTGTACATTTAACAAATTTGCAGATGACACCAAGCTGGTGGAGGTACAGACACTCTGGAGAAGAGGGCTGGGATCCAGAATGACCTGGACAGACTGGAAAAACAGTCCACAATCAACCAGATGGGATGGAACAAGTCCTGCACTTGGGGCAGAATAATTGCATGCACAAAAACAGACTGGGGAATGACTGGCTAAACAGCAGTATTGCAGACAAGGACCTGGGGGGTTGCCATAATTCATAAACTGAATGTGATCCAACAGTGTGCTCTTGTTGCAAAAAAATGGCCAACAGTATACTGAGTTGCATTAACAGGAGTGTCTCTTGCAAATCAAGAGAAGTGATTCTTCTGCTCTATTCGGGACTGATGAGGCCTTACTGGGAGTACTGTGTCCAGTTTTGGGCCCCTACTTAAAGGATATGAACAAATTGAAAAATAGAAAGCAACAAAAAATTGTTAGAGTCCTGGAAAAGAAAGTCTGAAAGACCTAGAGTTACTTAGTCTGGAGAAGAAAAGACTGAGGAGTGATTTGCTAACAATCTTCACATACCTGAAGGGCAATTATAGAGAGGATGGAGATAGACTATTCTCTGTGGCTTAGCAGAGCAGGTTTAGGAACAATGACCTCAAGTTGCAGCAAAGGAAATTTAGGTTGGAGATTAGAAACCTTTCTGACCATGAGGGTGGCCAAACATTGGGAAAGGTTACCTAAACACACTGTTAAATTTCCATCCCTGGACATTTTCAAGAGCAGGTTGTGCAAACACTTGGCTGAAATATTTAGTTAGGGATGATCCTGAACAGGAAGCTGGACTAAATGACCCTGTGAAGTCCCTTCCAACTCAACTTTCATATGATCCTAAGTGGAAGGTTTTAGCTTGGGCATAGAATCTGAAGGTTATTTCTGAAGCAAGTTCAAAGAATACCTGAGTCTGTCAATACAATAACTCCCTCCATATTTCCTGTCTTCCCATCATCTTTCTGCCATCATTTCCATTTTGCCAAAATGCTATGGATTTTTCTTGGTTACGTTCTCTCTGCTGAAAAGTTCTTGTCTAACAAATGATGTCTGTTTACACTGATACAGAGTAACAATCCAACAATGAATATCTGTTATACAAAGTGGTAATTTCCGGGAGAAAGTATATAAAGTACAGGAATATTATGGGCCCCAAAATGTTTTTAATAAGTTTATTATTATTGTTGAAGGGCAATAAACCAACAGCAGGAAGAACAATAAGGTAAGACATTGCAAATGAATAAAATACATAAAGCAAAGAATTGTATGATTGATACAAGAAGTAACAAAACAAAGTTTGATAGACATAAAACAGATAGAACCATATTCCAGGTCCCATGCCCTCTACAGCAATCTGGATCTTAGTTTGTGGCACAGCTTCTAGGTGCTGCAGCAGCTTAGTTTAATATTAAAAACACAGGGCTTTGATTAGTTAAATGAATAATATCTTCACTCCTGCTGCTCCTATGTTATTAATATTTGTATACAATATAATCAATAAGATATTTTTACAGTGCCTACAATTTCCAGTTTACAGTGTGCTAGATTTTTTTTATTGACAACATATAACTACACCATAGAAATAATCTCTTGGGAAGGTAGAGGGTTTGGCTGCCAAATATGTGGGTTTTTTGTACTACGGGGTTCTGGTATAAATACATTAGCTGTCCTTATGCTTAAATGGTCAGTGGAGAAATAATTAAGGTATAAGGTCTATATAGTCTATAAGGTGCCACTCTACACTGCCTTCAGTAATGAAATAGTTAGCCATGTTGATAATTAAACTATCAGGAGGTTGTCATGTTAACATCTCATTGAAGTGAATAGGGACAGTTCACTCCTCTCAGACCTGTCTGCAACTGCTTGGGAAAAAAAACCATATAAGCTTTGTAATTGCTTCAAAGTTATTTTCAAAGCAATGAAGTCTAGAAATCTGAGGATTTTTAAACATAAGGATTTAGATTCAATAGCACAGTCTGTTCCAGAAGTGGGCAAGGTAGGGTTCTGTGGCTAGAGAATTATGGAATATACTGTTTTCAAGTTATGCTCTTTCAGAAGAAGAATATACAGGAAATATGAAATAAAACCGATGTCTTGGGTGTCACATTGTTTATCTTGGCTTCTAATGTACATAGTGTGAATAGGAGAGCCAAAATATATAAAAATACTAGAGCCTATTTTTGTTGATTGTGCATAAGATCTTCCAAAATAGCAAGGGTCCCGATTCTTTTAAATCAAGTCTTATGGCATGTGGAAATCTCCCTTTTCTGCAATTTAGCCAGGAAGCCTCTTTCTGCCTTTAGGGAGTTTAAGTGAAATTAAACTTACGTTTAATTTAGACTTTGTTAAATGAATAATCTACTTTCACTGATAGCCTGAAAAGTATCACCACCACATTGTTGAGAAGTTGCTGCTGGTCTTGAAGAGATGTGCATCCTCAGATAAACTACCTTATAGACATGTGAGATGTGCAGTAATAACAATAAATAAATGTGTTCCTATAAACCTCAGCCTACCCATAATCATACATACCACCCAGCAGAATTAGCAGTATAGTTTCTGACAGTCCTTTGCCACTGGCTTGCCAACCATTCCCATTAAAGCTATGAAAGAAGAATTATTGCTAGTTAGGGCAGCAATAATTTGAAATGTAAATGGCAATTCTGTTGCCTTGACATGGAAACACATTGCGTTGCACAATTTATCTCTACATAATATAAAACAAGGGTTTAAAATATATCTGCCTGACTTCCAGCCCTTTCAGTTCCATGCCACCACTTCACTGGGCTTTTGAGGAGTGGATGTTAGGGCAAATTTTGGCTCCTAAGGTTCATGATGCCAATAGGCCATTCTAAATGTAAACTGATTACAGTAAAATCCCTGTTATCTGGCATGAGTGGGGAATGGGGGGTTCCAGGTATCTAAAAATGCTGGTTACCTGAGGCCAGCAGTTTTTGGCCAGACGCGGAGCAGGGAGGGGTGGGGATCGTGGCAGCGGCCACCACGTGTGAGCTTCCTACCCCTTCCCTTCCCCTCCCCCCCTCCCCCGTCTTGTTGGCTGGCCAGAAATGCCAGTTCATAGGGTGTTCCAATTACTCAAATGCTGGATAACAGAGATTTTACTGTACTTATTTCAAACATCACTGAGACTGGCTCTGACTCTGTTGATCTTTTATCTACATTTATCAGGGGAATAAACAGTCATATCTTTGCATATGGCCCAATGGTTTATTTACCTTTTTGTTAGACATAAATTTTGCATGCTGATCACATTCATCCTTTTTCTCTAATCTGAGTTAGAATTCAATTCAGGTAAATGTAGACTATCCCTTAGGAAACGAAATATGGCAACTACTCAGAGAGATTAAATGAGATTGTATGTTGTTTTTTTTAAGTTGCAATTAGACAGCCAACAGCTTCACTTGTAAATACCAGACTTTAAAGGATAAAAGGCCAACGCCTGCTTCCTTCAATAAAATGTCTTCTTGCAGGGAAAAAAATACAGCTTTTTGCAGTTGTACTAGAAAATAATTTCAGTGGAGTTTATCTAATTGGACACATCCCAACTGTATCTTATTCTTTCCTATTATATGACTACAAATTCAGGAAGCTTTAAGATTTTTTTTCCTGTGCTAGTGGGAAGCAGGTGCTATAGAGACAGCATGATTCTCTCTTGGGATGAAATTTACCTCATTTGCAGAGGACTCACAGAAGAGCTGTGCATTGCATAAGCCCCTTTAAGCCCTATTTTGAGGCTCTGAGTGGTGCTTATATCTTGAGCTAGCCTTCTGCAAAGGGGTAAATTTAACTAAGACTCCCATTAACTTTATCAGGCTTTGGATCAGGCCCTTAGAGAGAAGTGTCAGCTGTACCACGATTCACTTCTCCTGATATAACACTGGTGGCAGTCTCTTGAGAGTGCTGTAACAGTTCATTCACTTGCTCAAGAGAGAGTTCGCCACTTGCTCAAGGGACAGCCCAGGTGGGAGGAGATAAGGAACAAAGCAGGTGAGGTCAATTAAATGAACAAACATTCATACTCAAAAATAGTTTTGCCGTTCCCAAGAAGAGACTGATAAAAAATGCTTTTGTTTCTTAGATCCCCAAGGAGAGTAATTCATGTATAAGAAAAAATAAAATCATAATGTTTCTCTTAATAGGTGATTCAGCCATATAATATACGTTGCCACCTAGTTTTCCTTATTAGAAATATTTGCCTGAAAATAGGCTATTGATTTTTAGAAAGAAAGATGATGACCTTGTACTTAAAATACAGACTTAGGATTTAAGAGATCAAAGTTTCATTCCTGACTCTGCTAGAGAATATTTGTGCATCCCACTGATCACTTAATTTATATATATCTCAGTGTCTCCATGCTTAAAACTGATAAAATACTACCTTCACTACTTCACAGGAATATTGTGAGAGGTAATTAATGTTTCTTTGTCAGAAGGTGCTGTATCAGTGCAAGCTATTCTCCTCCTTACCCATCTGCCAGGGATATCATCCATTGGTGATTTCAGAACTGAGTTCTATAGATATATTTTAATTATGGTATCACAGATATGGATCAGGATTGGCTGGGGAAAGAGTAACAGGAAGAAAAAGATTTGTCTCGTTTTAATTAAATTATTTCCATTATAAAAATAATAGAAGGAAAAGGAATAAAATGTATCATATGCAAACATATGTGTTCCTAAATACAATATTGTTCCAGTTTTTCAAATATCTGTTGCAAATCAAGGGCTTTGTAATAGGGTTAGGGTCAGAACCTGATTCCTGGCGAACAAAGGGTTCATTTCAGCTCATCTTCCTCTTTCAAAGGATGGGATATTTATTGCTTGGAAAACTGGGATGAGAATGTCTCTGGGAAGGTTGTTCACCACAAATAAATTGGTACAATAAGAGAGTTCTTTGTTTACTTGCAACTTGCTTTACATGCTTGTAAAACCCTTGAGGAAAAGACATCGCTGGTGGTAATTGTTGCTTTCTGTTCTGCTCAGTGATTTCACCCTCCTGTAGAACCAAGCTCATGACGTACTGATTGTCTCCAACACAGTGATGATGGCTCCCAACTCTCACTGAAGAAAATAATGAGGTCAATGAGACAAAAATGTGCAGAACTTCACAAGGTTGGCTCCTAAAGATTTTCAGCAACACTACTAACACAAAATGTTAACCTGTCAGTCAGAATTAGTATTGGGGGTCTTAGCCATATGCTCTTTCATAAAGCTAAATGGGAAAAGACCACTTCAGGGCTTCTGGTACAGGGAAAGGAGTATGAAAAAACTGAAAACTGCTAGTACAGTATTAAAGTGTGCTGACCAATAAAACCCAAAAGTATCAAGATGTAACCCTGAAGGCAGTATTTCAGGTGAAACAGCCAAAGTCAAACATAGCAAAAAGGATTGTCTTTTAAATGTGAATTTTGTTGGATTCAATTAAATTTTTTGACAGTCATGGGGTTAAAAATGATTATTTTGAACCTAAATTTAAATTTTTAACAATAAAAGTCTATTAAGTTACGATATGCTATCAAGACAATAATAACAGTGTTAGTATCAACTAACATATGCAGAAATGTTCTATTACAATGTTAAAATGATAACAAAACAGTATCAGCTCATTTTTATTTTAAAAATACAGCATGATGGTGAAACAATGTCTGTGACAGCTTAAGAAGACATACTTCTCAATGTCAAAAGAATGACAAGTCAATGTCAGTAGAGGTTTAGGTAGATTATGCAATGACTATGTCAAATAGAGGGCAAAATGTCAGTGTAAGACATGGCTCTGATCTTAAAATGTCAAGAAGAATGCAAAAGAATTTCATTCCTACAAAAATCCCTTTACTGATAGACACAACAAGAAACATCAAGAAAAATATTAATTGAGCACCATTCCACAACAGCAAGGAAATTATGAATCACAGGTGTTACATAAAGTGTAAACTGTATCCATTTTGTTTCATCCAACCACTTGCAGTTCTCATTTTGGAAACTCAGAAGATGCCACCACATGCCCCTTCACAAAGCACTTCTTAACACTGAAAAAGCATTTTCTTCCATAGGGGTGGTATTGTTTATTTCTCTGTGCCATCCTGTTGAAAAGTGATGTCATTTGTGATACAGTAAAGCATGTCTGTGTCCTCCACCACACAAACAGCCTTACTGATAAAAAATACCAACATTTTACTTTGACAGAAGCCTTAGCAGCTCATATACAGGCATGTCTACATTGCTCCATTAGAACATAAATCAGTATTTTAATATTCATATATTTTAAAAACCTGTGAATGCATTTCTGAATCTTTCTCATCCATGCTGGACTAGGAAACCAGGATATGGTTTCAGTTTAACAGTTGGGAACTCGGAGAATACAATCTTTGCAAAACTAACTATGGTATACAGCACCAGCAAGAAACACACTGGTGCTTTATAATATAATTATAATGGCTCCCTTACCCCGTCTCTTTTGGGTATCATAAAATTTTCTCATTTACTGTATAAGTAATTCCAAGAAATTCTCACCTGGGTACTCAGTATCACCCAAATAGTAAATGAGAGACGTTTATAATACACAAAAGAGACAAGCAGGGGAGCAGTTATAAATATATACTAGCAGTGTGAGAACCGGGTGGAAGAAACTGTAAACTAGTTTCCAACCTGCCTTAATACTGGTTTAAAAGTCAGAAGAAAAGCTTTACTATTTGAACAAAAATTAATATGATGTTTACATTCAATTTTGTTTAAATAATGAAGCTTTTCTTCTGCCTGTTCCATCAACCTGCAGGGTGGCTGAGAACTGTTCTACACTTCCTTGTAAAGGCCTCCACCTGCCAGCGTCACAAATGACTTCACTTTTCAGCAAGATGGCAACTATCAGCACTAACCTGGAAAATACTGTCTGCAATAAAACATGCAATAGGATTCTAAACTAAGCTATAGTGCATGCTACTGGGGAAGTACTTATATTTCCATTAATTATTCATCTATTAGTTTAGATGTGTTGATTTTGAAAATATTTCTAATTTATTTTAAATGATGATGTGAATGATTTGACTGTCAGAACCATTGGGATTTTTTTAAGATGCAGGGTCATGTAAGGGGAAGTGTGATGTACTGAAGATCTCATAATACATACACTTTTATTTCCTGAAGAAAAGAATTTTAATAAATAAAGGAAATGTTTCCAAGGAAAGAGAAAAATCAAAGCTTTGGTCTAAATAAGCACATCTATATGCTCATTAATGCTCCATAATTATGTAATTACAGGGACTACCTTAATGCACCATAATCAGTGCTACTCTGCATTAGTGTCAATGAATGCTTTTTTTGGTGATGTGAATGTGCAGTAGATAATTCTGCTGTGCATTAGCGCAGGTTTTACCCAATCTGCCTAAAAAGAGCTCTCAGTACAATTATCAGAGCAGTTCTAGGTCTCAGTCAGACAAACCCTGACTCACCCATCAGCTGTGAAAACATTTTTTTCTAAATGTTTCTCTGTCATGCTGTAACCCTTTAAGTACTGAAGTGAACTCTTCTGAAACTTTTGCATTGGTGATTTAACTTACACACTTACTGGCCCAACCTGCATTCTGTCTGCCATGACACAGCTGTGTTCTCCCTGTGCTTTACATCGCTACTCACAATCCTCCATACTATATTTCACTCAATGTTCAGCTAAATCTCTAGTATCCACTTCACAACCCATCTGCTACAGCTTATCCTGTCCTCCCTTACCTATGTATGTATAAACAGTAGTAAGTAATGAATAGGAGCAGAGAGGAGGCATTATTCTGTTTATTCTAGCTATTCTGTTTCATCAATGCTATACATTGTATGGCTATATTAAAAAAAAGGAAAGGATGTTCAAAGATTGGAGAGATTCAATGAAAATGACTAGAGGCCTGAAGTAGATGCCTTACAGTGAAAAATTTAAAGATCTGTCTGTTTACATTATCAGAAAGAAGACCGGGAGATGATTTGATTAAAGTGTCAAAGTACCTCTATTGGGAGAAAATACTTGCTACTGAAAGGCATAACAAAAACCAGAGGCTAAGAGCTGGAGTCAGAAAAGTCAAATAGGAAACAGGACACAAAAAAATTAACCTTAAGTGTGATTAACCAGTAGAATAAATCACCAAGGGAAGTGGTAAATTTTCCATCTTGATGTCTTCAGATCAAGAGTGGATACCTTCCTGGAAGAAAGCCAAACACACATTATGCTTTAGTCCAATAAGTTATTAGGCTCAAAACAGGAGTAGCCAGGTAAAATTTATGGCCCTGGAACATACAAGCTAGATTCATTACCTAACACTCCTTTCTTGCATTGATAGGTATGAATCTTTCTGACTTATTTCTAAAATTCATTATTTTCCCCAAGCCAACGCAGTCTTCTGATATACTCCATCTGCACCTCAGTTTCCAACACCAAGCTAACTGTTGCAAATCCCACAAGTCACATGCATAAAATTCCAAATGTATTAACCAATTTGATACTATGTCCATGTTGCAGTCACTGCAGTGATTGTAGCTCATATGGATATATCAAATCTGTCTTTAAACTAAATAGGTGTATGTATTGCTAGCAGTGTAGTTTTGGTAGCATGGAATTCAGGGTGGGCTTATTAACTGGGTATTTACTCAGCTTCTTGGGTGAGTTTTGAAAAACTCCATGCTGAGTTCAATCCTGCTATGGCTACACTGCTAATAGTATTCAAGCTAGGTAACTTAAAGCTCAGTCAGGTATGTCAACACAAGTTATAATCACAGTGAAACAAGCTATGAGCATCATTTCCCAGGAGTGGGGAAAGATCAGGAAGAACACTAACGAGCAGCTTAAGAAGCCACTATTCAAATAATTTCACTGCTCCCCTCTCCCCTCCCAAGGCCAGACTGCTATAGCAAAGCGGGGGAAAAAAAGACCATTTGGTCATCTGTCATTGAGGGATGCAGTAACGATGATTTATTAATTAAGGAACTGTGACCAGTGAATGGGAAGTATGCCAAAAATAATCTGATGTCCCCACCCACAGACCACCAAAAGAGACTGTGGTTGACTTTCTACCTTAGCAGATGTTATCCAATGAAAGCGGTCTTGTAATGTGTGTGCTTATAAACAACCCTCACTTTGGTTAAACTTTTTCATATGGTGTAATTTACACATGCAAACCATGACAAAGCATTAGGGGAGAAAAACATTTTGAAAATCTTTTGTAACAATGCACAAGACCAGGTAGTGCCCATATAATCAATAAGGCAATATTACAAGACATGTAGTGTTTAGATTGGGCTTTGTAATCCCCTCCCCACCACGCACTTGGCAAATATGTGGCCAAGGATAGGGATTAGTTAGAACAAAATACTACACAAAGCCCTTATGTGATTTCTAACCAAAACAGTAATTCCCCAAAGGAAGTCAAAATTCTTCCTAACTTGGCACTAATGTGCCATCTATGAGGACATGCTTTGCTCTTTACAACCACACTTCCTTCACAGGAATAACGAAGATGGAGGTATCACTTATTAAGTTGATGCTCTGTGTGTGTTGCCTCCTCTGCTGCTGAGGCAGCCACAGGATCACCATCAAAGAAGTCATCAGAGAATTCTCCTTGGATGTTTGGAGAAACAGCATGTTGAACCAGCAATTCTGAGGTCCTCACTATTCTAGGATCTATAACAATGGTTCAGTGGCAGCTTCCTCACTCCCTTCCTATTCCTCTTGGGGAAAAAAAGTGGTTGTAGGAGGCATCAGATGCCAAGCTTGAAGCCCTGGCAAGCTCTTTGTCTAGTTCCATGTAGCAGTCACACGAAGCCGGGGTACTACTGGACCTCTGAGTAGTGTCCTTTGCTCTGCTTTTGAGATGTTTCCTGGCCTTTATGCACTCCAGGCATATCCTGGTCCAGTGAATGTCCAAGTAAGCAAGCTGCCATGAAATCCAACTGTAATAGTGGATGTTCCAATTACTGTTGCTGAAATCATGGTGCTTGCTGTACTCTTTCCAGATATTCACTGTGCTCCTCTGGCCAATTAACTATATGTCAGGATGAGATGGTCAGACTAGCAAAGATGGACTTAGATCACTAAGTATATGTTTAATAGATATAAGCACTGCTGAATGTTGCAGCTACTGGCAAGATAAAGGTGTTAAATGCCAAACAGAGAGTTATAAAGCACTACCAAGCATCACAGCAGTAAAGAGAGGAGCAGGCATACTGAGGAACAAGGAATTGTAGAATTGCTTGTATACAGTAACCGTGGTGCAGTCACACTGCAGAATGGTTGTAGACAGAAGCCCTTAACAGGCAACACACTCACTTACCTTGAAGAAAACCAAAGTCTGAAGGCCCATATAGCTTTTGAGTGGTATGGGCATGATGATAAGCCTAAACACATATTTAGCAGCATATATTTTGTATCTGTCAGATGAAAACAACTGTTTTCCTTAAAGGCAATGCAATTTTTCCTAAACTGTTCATGTGATGACTCTGAAGGTAAATTGGCAAGTGCAATATTACTATTGATATACCATATTAACTTCACTCAGATTAACAAGATGTTTTTGTAAAGACAAATTTATGCAAACACAGTTTTGTTTGTATTATGCAAGCATTAGATAAATCCTTATCCTAAGTTTCTTTTGCCAAGTATCTTTCATTCCAAAAATATATTCTAACAGATATCAGTTATCTTGGTTTCTGAAGAACTCGACATGAGCAAGAATACCTTCAAGTGTTTTAATTAGCAGTCTCTTTTATAACATCTCCTTTACACCCCTCCCCTACCCGCCACTTTTTGTTTGCTTTGTTTATTCATTGCTATTGCCCTTGTAAGTTTAGGTTACTGTTCAACAATAAACAAGCTCTTATTCCAGAGAAACTTTATTAAGATCTTTAATCTTCAAATTTATTAAAGGATTCAAATCTCATCTCAGATTTTCCTGTACATAGGGCCATATTGAAACATCTTATATGTTTAACTGATGGCAGCATAACAAAAGGCCCATTGAATTAGATATGAATTCCATTCCCCAAAAGGCCCATTATGACATATAAACACCCTCAGTAAAAGCCTATTAGGACAGATGCATTCATTACCAAAAAGGATTCCTCAAAAAACCATGCTCCAGACAAAACTAGAAGTCAGAAAAGCGTCTTACACACAGTCAGCAATTGTAACAGGAAATTCAACATGGGCTGTCTGTAAAGAATCTGTGTTTTGTGATCATTTGTTATTATTTGTTGGTTCCTATATCAATGAAGCATGTTAATTTACATGGGTAGATATTTTTAGCAGAAATTTGAATATTATATATAAGTATATTCTTTAATTAATAGGATGGGCATAATTTAATGAAAGCTACAATACATAATTGTTGAAATAATCCTCAGCTTACTCAAATATTTTAAAATATCATGTAGAAAAGAAAGATAGTAAATGGAAATTGCATGCACAAAATGCTGCACATTTTATAGCATACAGCATGCCTCTCAGAATAATTAAAGGTATATTATACTGTGGCTCTTGGTTGTAACATTTCTCAGCCAAAAGCTTCTGACATCACCACTTTAGTGAAAAGGATGGCACATGCATCAACCTAAGACCTGATTGAATTCAAGGTATTATTTACTGAGAATGCTTCCTAAATATAGTGAGATAAATATTTAATTTGAGGATACTGAAAATGCTATATGAAAAGGCTCATATAATCACCCTCCAAACCGAGTTAACTCCTGGTCCTACGCTATAGGCGTTAGGCAGATTGTGACCATGGTATCTGAAGGATCGCCCTACCTTCCACCATCTCTCAAGACAAGTGTATCCCAAAAGCATAAAGCAGATGAATCCAGGTTCAAATTATCAGATAGTGAGAACAGAGAGATGACATAGTGAATGTTCTTGATGGTGTGACCTTGACTGTGGAACTCTTTGGCAGGAAAAATTAGATGGACCCTCAGACTTAATGGCATTCAGATCAAAATGTAAAGCATAATTTTGGAGAAAGCCTTCCCACAGCTTCAGCTCACTTAAAAGAAATACTACATACTCATCATCATGTTCCTTTGCCCGTAAAGAACAGAGAGAGTTAAACATCAGGTGAAAACCCCAGAGAGATAAATAAATGTGACAAAATGCAGTTACCCCAGCAGCAAGATGTTGCAATACATACAGGTCAAGTATATATTAGATTGCAGCTACATTATTTGTGATTGCAACAATCATAAATAGGATAGGAAAAATGGTGGAAAATATGTATCTGTCTTTCCGATGTGGCATAAAACTGACATCCTGCCCATTTGTTGACATTAAAGATCCCACTGCTAAGGCTGTATTTTTTTAACAGAAAAAAGGAGCCATTTTTCATACAGCAAAATGGTAAATTTCATGAGGCAACATTGCATTTCATAAACAGATATTTTAATAGACATTGTCAACCAAATAATGCTTTATAAGGCGCTCGAAATAATTCAGTGCATGCCAGAAAATGATTCAAAGAACTTTTATTCACTTAAAGCTGCTGCCATTTTGCTGAGGGGTTTCACTGGGGGGTTATGTGGAAGTGCATGTTCACGTTCATGTAGGTCAGGACCCCTTGCTCGTAAACACAGTAATTTTTTCCTTCTTCCATACTTCTGTATGGCTTAACTCCCCTCAAACAACTAAAACAAGGACTCTGTACAGCAAGGACAGACAGAAAAAAGATGATAAGCCACAAGCAGATAGGAAGACTATCCTTCCCCCAGCAAAAACATTTTGTTTTCTCTGGGAGGCTTAAGTTCTTTTCAGTTCCCTTTGAACCTCTTTCAGCTTGTGTTTTTCTTTCTATCTTGCTCCTCCCAATCTACCCTACTCTGGCCCTATGTTCACTCTTCATGGTCTGCCTTCTGTGGAACTACCATGATAGCGAGACCTATAGAAAATGTGATGCCAATGATAATGATGATGAGACATGAGACAGATCTCAATTAATCAATTGATTCAGTTTACTTTATACTTGATCCCTTCCTACTTACCCCTTTCACATTCATGTCAAAGTCAACAAGATCAAGCAAAATGGAATATCACCATCTCATATTTCTACAGTCAGGTACAGTGGGGAAAAACTGGTGGAAATTCTGTATTTTCATTTTATTTGGATGTTTTTAAAACGGCAAATAGTCAACATAACGTTCTCTGTGCAACCCATGATAGTCATGACAGAAATACGGCCTTACCAAGGGCACTTACTCCCAACTCTATAAATTTAGAGTCAGTTTTGGTGTTTTTTAAATCCACTTTTCCCCAGACCTTAAATTCTCACAGCAATTTCAACAAAACAAAATTATCTTCACTTTCTGGTTGGCCCAGTTTTGTAATGTGGTTGGATGCCATAGGGCAGCTACCACCTTCTACCTGCAGGGAAGCAAAACTGGAATTCACAAGACAGCACAAGTAAAGTGACCTTTCTGCCAGTCTGCATGCAGGATGCTGTGGGAACTGTCCAAAAAAGACACTGTACAAATGTATGTCAGTAATTCAACTGCAACTCTGTTCATACTTCTGTTGGATATGCTGTTGGGGCTATACATTTCTAACTGAATGCTTTTTACTTTGGACACAGCAAGGGTCTGTATTATGTCTAAGAATAAAATGACTAAAAAGCCCAAACAGAATTAGACCAAACAACAAGGTCAGAAATCCAGAATGGTAGGTAGAATCCCATAGATTAACACAACTATGAACTCTGATCATATGTGGTAGAAATTTGATTACAAAACCCATATTCTAGCCAGATCTTTATACAAGTCTACCAAAACAAGCAGAAGAGGGCCTGGCATAGTCTGGGTTACCCTTATCTTACAGTTCACTTTTATTCCCACAGTGGTCAGAAGTAGACCTATAAAGCTACTACACTATCTGGTCTTGAATCTCTCCTTACAACTAATTTTTAGACAGAGCCCAATACAACCCCAGCTGATAATGGCTAGGCAGATAGTAACCTGTGACTATAGCCACTGGTCCTCTTGTTCTTGTTAACAAACACAAACGAAAACTTTCATATATCTACAACTCCGGTATTCATCTAGTCATGAAAAAAGCTTCCATAACAGTTACCTCATTCACTCCCTTTCTTCCCCCATTTGTCTGCTTCATCTGTCAAGAACATCTTGTCTTACAGTAACAGCATAAGTTCTTTGGGACAGGGACTGTATCTCATAAGTCTGTACAGTGACTAGCCAATTGACTTGATTAGGACTTTTAGGTGTTACCTTAATTTCAATAAGTAATGAAGAGACACAGTAGGAGGATTTTGCTCAAACAAACCATCCTTTTTTATTTTTCAAAGGTACTAATATAACCTTGAACCCCATAGCAGTTGCTACTGTGCAGATGCATGGAATCTGATCCAAAACCGATACAAGTCCAAAGCTCTTCCCTGAATTTCAAAGCAGGCCCATACTAACAGTGCTTTCCCATATAGGCTAAGTACAGGCATTAAAAAAGCCCAAGCCTGAATTGATTCAGTCTTTGCAGATTAGTCTAACCTGTGTAGATTGAACCAAGAAGCAAGTGACTAGACATTCACTTTTGATTCCAGAAATGCAGCCACATTCCTGCAGTGGCTCAGGGTAGAAACTGGGGGGCACTAGAGTGAGCTCTCTCTTCCCCTCAGCAGTGGCCAGAAGGCTGGAGGGAAGCTGAGCTGTCAGAGGGGAATGGGGGCATGTCTGGCCAGGCCCTGGCAGGCCACTGAGTATGATTGGGGAGGGTCTAAACCCCCACCCTGGCCTCAAGGGACCCCAGACAGGGTGTGCTTGGAGAGGGAGGCGGAAAGCAGCCCTTCCCAGGTTTGTCCCAGAGCCGTTGGGGGTGTGGCCAGCCAGCAGCCCAGGCAGCACCCCAGGCAAAGTCGGCAGGGGGCAGGAGGGAGGGGGATTAAACCCCTCTGCCTCTCCTTTGACATTGGCATGGGATCCCTGCCAGGATATGCTGGCTTCCCCCGCCCCCCGCTCGCTGTTTCCCACCCCTGAACCGTCGTCAGCCAGCTCTCACTGTTCCAGCTAGAGAGCAGAGGGGTGGGGCCAACCCCACTTTGCTTGAGCAGACTGCACAGCCTAGCCCAGGACTGAAAGGCATCCTGGGATGCTGGGGGACTCTGATTTAACTTGAACCAGGAAGGGGTCTGGGACCAACTTTCCATAAACTGGTTTGACCTAAATCAGTTCAACCTGATACTCAGGTCCATCCCTAGGGGGGTTGAATTGAGGTGACTGCTCTGGGGGGTCCCATGGAGCTGGGCAGAGTGGCTGCAGTAGCTCTGCACCACTGCTGCCAGCTTCGCATCCAGCTGCTCCCTACTTCCCCGCGCCACTGCTGATGCTGCCGCTGCTAATGGCGCCGGCAGCTTCTTCGAGTCCGGGGCACATGGGATTGGGTATGGGAACAGTAACACGCTTCCCTCCACATCATGGAATGGAAGCTAAGATTCCTCAGTTTTATCATTTGTACTCTGTCAACAAATATCTGTAAAACCCAATGGTACCATAGTGTGTTGGTTCACAGAGAGGATGACAGATTACTACTGCTGTCAGATACCCTGTTACCTCAAGGGGCAACAGTCTGCACTGGGATCTCAAGGTTTTACCCATATGGTGACTTGTGTAGGGTCAGTATGATTCCATGTTATGATTTTTTTTCATTTTATTAAACCTAAGAAACTGTACATACACACAAACCATTAAGAAGAATGTTAAGGTTAAACCAGTCAAATTTAGGTTGCCTAATTTAGGAGCAACATCAGCTTAGACATCCTGGTGTGTATGCATTATGGTACAACTGTTAATTACATGATCACCTAGTATTTGTACAGGAGTTCCATATCTCATTCCTATCTGCATAGGAATAGAACTACTAAAATGACAACTCAGGGAGGAGCAGTGAAGAAGGTGGTTGTTCATGGGACAACCCACATTTTTTGCAGATCTTGGGAAATGCTGAAAGTGAACATTTTAGAGAACTGTAGAAAGAAAAAGGATGGTCTGTTGTTTAAGTGTTGAATGCTGACTTGCATAATTTAATTCTATGTATGCTTGTGCTACAGAGTGTCAGTAGGATACTAATAAGTCTTACAAACAAAACTTGTTACACATGTTCACTATTTGTGTGTTTTTCATTTTCTGGATCCCCAACTTGAGATTCTGGGGTTTAACCTGCAGAAGAGATGAGCATTGCAGCTGCCACTGAAGCCGCTATTAGCAGTGCCAGATTTAGGCACAAGCTAAACAAGCTATAGCTTAAGGTCTTACACTATGAAGGGCCTCTAAGCGTTGGCTGCTGAACTGGAAGTGACCATGGACTGGCAAGCGGCCACCTCACAGAGCCGCGCAGAGAGGCCGTGACTCCTCCTGCAGGGTCTCCCACCCAGGGGGTGGCAGTAACTTTACCTGTGCTCCACCAGAAATTCTGGCCGTGGCGCTCTGCAGTTTGCCTCCTGCAGCCATTTCCAGTCCGTAGCTTGCCAGGCCACAGCATGGAAAGGTTGGGAACCCCTAGTTTATGCCCCACCCTGTCATAATCTGGTCCTGACTATTAGCTTTATTTTGAACACAAAGATGCTCAGTTAGCACTAAACTGAAAAGTAAAAATAAAAAATCAGACATTTAGTGTCTCAAATTAGATACTCAAAATGAGTGTACAGTGTTGATATTAGCCTTTCTCTGCCTCAGTTCCCCATTTGTAAAATGGGCATAATAAAGCTATTACCCTTATATTATGTTGTGAAAATACTTTCATTTTTGTTTTTGAGGTACTTGAGATACCATATCCAGAAGAATCACAGAAAAATCACATGAGGAAATTACTGATTCTCTCTTCAGATTGGGAACAGAATAATGTGCAATAAATAAGGCCAATTAAAAAATTAGGGGAAAATTAAGGAGAAAACATATTGAATGAGGCAGAGGTCCCATGAAAAAAATAGTATAAACTGGCAGAGAAGACCTTAATCCTGGCATTTCCTAACATATGAATTCTCATCTTGGCAATTTTAACATTTGGGGATTTTTGTGATATATTGCAGCTTTAAAGAGAGCTGATGTGTTCAGCGGCCTGGATGCTGCTTCAGTAGGGCTGATCTGGGGCCAGCCACAACACTTTTTTCTTCACTATTTATTTAATAAAGTAAACAGGGCTCCAAAATGCTTATTGAGAATTTTAAATTCCATCATTCTAGAGACTAGTTAAAAGAACCATTGAAAATGCTTTGAGAACCAGAAGCACAGGACTAGTTCAAATCCTTGAACGCAGGCCTTGTCAGAGCGTGAAGGAGTCTGCCTGCCTGAATGTGCTCAAGAACTCAAGATAGCACGAGATAACTGAATTCCAGACTGGGTTCTCCATCTGCACTAGTGTTTCGTGTGAGAAAATAAACTACTCTGAAAAGTGTATAGGGGTAGGAAATCTGGAGTCTAAAATATGGTAACATATACAAACCCTTGCTTTATAATTGTGCACACTGTAGACCATCTGGTTAGCAGTTAAATACACTCCCATTTAGATGAGTAAGTACATTTAATGGAAGAAGTATTAAGAGCACTGAAGGGTGAAGCTTTATATTTCCATTGTGTAAATGCCAGAGTGAAACCACTTGTACATGCTCACTACTACCCATCTTTAAAATAACTAAGAAAAATTTCCCCTTACCTGTTCCATACTGAAAAGTGGCTTCTTTTAAGTGAATCATTACAAACTGGATTAGACTGAATTGAAAGCCTGATGGTCTCATGGCCTGAATTCCAGAGGTATAAATCAAACTGGAGTTTAGCTAGGCTATTTGGATATACAGGAAGTGAAAAATAGGAGAAGAAATTATTTAATGACTTCACTTTGAGTGTTCATTGTCATTTCAATCATCTTTTAAACAAGGCAGGAGTGAAAAGATCTTTCCTAAACACCTTAACTAATAAGTTGTCAATGTTTAAACAACAATTACCTTATAAAATGGAAATTAGCTGATATGATCAAACCATATGGCTAATATAATTGATTTGTTCATAGTTTTAAAAATTGTGAAAAACAAAGCCAGAACAGCAGCCTAATGTAATTTACAGACTTAACTAGAGGTGATATGTTCTATTTAGTCAGGCAGTAAATAACTCCTTTGTGTTTTAAGGGAAAGATTTCTGTACCAAGGGGAAGGTGGATCCTAGAAAACTTTGATCTATGAAATAATAGCTTTTTAAAATACTGAAGAAAGAAGAGATACTTGATGCCTGCATTGCCTAAAGGAAAACAAAGGACATGTAACCAGTTTTTAAAAGCAAACTGCATTTGAAACAAATAGATTCAGTGAAAACAGAACAAGCAAGTTAATAACATCAAATTCTGAATTTGAGGGTTATGTCCACACAGTAATTTATAAATATGTCTTTCAGAAAGCATACATTTCCAGGGCTGTGTAGGTAACACTGTCATCAGCATCATGCCAATGAACTGTGCCAGCAACTACCCAGATGAACAATTATTCACGTTAAAATTTAGATTATGTGTTTTATCCCAAAGCCACATGAACGCAAGAAGAGAAACTCTTATCTTGATGTTCAGAAATGCTGCTCACACTTCAGTGAGTTATGGTATTCAGCACCTCTGAAAATCAGGCCATATGTCTGCATTTTAAGGCGAAGAGGCTCCTGCCTACCTTCATGAACAATTTCTGAAGAAACTTTGGATCTAATTTCAATGCATGTCTGAAGCCGACCCCCAAAACTTCAGTTCGATCTGTAATTTTTAAGACTGGTTCACTGTCAAACTGGGTAATTTTTTTCCCCTGCTCGTTGACTCATACTCAGCAAAACAGATGGCGACCATAATAAATCTGCACTGGAAAATGCATTTTTATGTCTACCGGTGCTCTGAAGTTTTTCATTCCTTTTTTAGTTTCTTTGAGGCTGCATTTTTTGTCGTCTTTACCTGATTTGCCACCTACTGTATGGGAATTGGTTTCTCAAAATGAGACGGAAACACAATTTTGAGTCTACATTAGCAGAAGAAAGGCAACTTAGGGGAAAATCTTCATTTTTCTTGTAAGCCTATTAGCAGTCGAAAGGCTCGTAGGAAGGCGTGGGGCTCCTATTATCTTACTGTTTTGTGTCCGCCGGAAAACACATTTCTTCCGTTTCAGACCAAATGCCTGAAAAATCGGCTTAACTCAACAGGCCGCCTCTTCCGTGCCAAGTTACCCTGACTCTGATCACTCCCTTCTTCCGGACAGTAATAGTTTCGCCTCTGACGGCCAAAAGAAATTGAATTCAATTAGGTAAAAGCCTCATTTGCGTTGTCTGGAAACCGCGGACGTGACTTAAGCGGTCGCTTGGCTTGTGTGAAATTCTCTTTCATTGATAATATGTGAAGTCTCATTAAGTTGCTGCAAACGGAATTTTAATAATGTGTTAATAATACCTGCTCATGGTTTCAAATGGAAAGCCCTTGGATTCAGAGGGGAGGGCTTCCCACCGCCCAACCTGGGCGCCGGGGGAAGGGGCGATCGGGCGGCGCCTGCTCGGAGGCGAGCTGCGCGGGGCAGGGCCCGCGACCCCCGCCCCGCCGCAAGGAGCAGCACTGGCGGGGGCGATCGGGGGCGCGTGTGTTGGCCAAGTGCCCCTAGCCAGGCGCCTCGGCGTGTGCAGGGGCCGCTCAGAGCCTGGGCAAAGGGGGATGAGCCCCGCGGCCGTGCTGGCGCCCTTCAGCCCGCTGCTGCCCCGGAGGCCTGGCCTGGTGCCGGCGGCTTTTATGGTCTCCTGTCCCGGTGCAGGACAAGCCGAGCGGAAGCCGGAGCTCGCGGGGCAGCAGCGGCTGGATATAAACGGCGGGGAGGCGGCTGCAGGCGCTGGCGGGTCTGGGGCTCCGGGCTCGCCCGGCGGAGCGGGCAGGGCTTCGGGGAGGCAGTCGCCGTCTCCCCTGGCCCCTGTGCAGGTGCGGGGCGCACGTGGCACGGAGCAGACCCCCTCCCGCCGGGCTGCTGAGGCCGCCGTACAAATTGCCTTGCAAGTCACAGGAGCTGGAGGCCGGAGATCATTAGAAGCTGCGAGGGGCTGATTGTCTTTAGCTGCAATGATCTCCCATGATTAATGATTTATCAGGAACTTCCTCGCCGTCAGTCAGAGCCTGCCGCTGCGCCCGGCTGTAAAGCAGCCTCCTCCAGCGCGTCCCTTCTGCCCGGCTCCCGGGGCAGCCCGGGGTCACCTCGCCTCCGCCCTGCCTCCGGGCCCTCGGAGTACCTGGGTGGCTCTTTCCCAGCCGAGACCTGCCAGCCATCTCCCCCGCCTCGCGGCACTCCCCTTGACATCCAGGCAGGTGGGGTGTTGTAAAGAAATATCGTTGTGATCAAGGCGGTTATCTCTGAGTTGGGGGGTTGGGAGCCGGAGCTCTCTGCTGGGCAAAGCCCCTCGCAGAGGAGGAGAGACCTGCTACAAAGTAGCTTTGAAGAACGGGGCACGTTTCCCTCGGCAAGTAAATAGTGGGTGCTCTTAATCCCCCCCCGGCCGGGGGGCGAGGACCTCTCGCGGAGCCAGGCAGAAGGGCGCTGGTTCGGATTTACTCGGGGGCGCAGCACCCGGCTCTGGATGTCGGAGCGCTGCTGTTCGCCGCATCTCATTATAGCGCTGATGGTTGAGTGGAAAGAGAGAGAGCAGGACTTCGGGAACAGCTTGGTGCTGGGGAGCAGCAGCAAGCACCAAGAGGCAAAGAAAATGGGGGAAGAGTAGAGATGACAGGGAAATGAAGTGCTAATCCGCTTGGCTGACTAATGAAAAATGACAGCCTTCTAGGAGAGAGAACTACAACCCCCACCAGTGTCCCCATGTCAACGACCAAAAAGACACCGGGCAGTTTTTTGGCTTTAACCGTCACGGATGTTTTTGCGGTTACTTTTCTGGCTTTGTAGTTTTTGGCTGTAGATAACACTTCCAAAATGTCCTTGACAGGCGTCTGAGGCAGCAGATCTGGTGCTTACGGAAACTAGCCTAATAATTATTTACAGAAACGGCCTCTGATTTAGCAGAAACTTTCTCGAAGTTGACCCTGCATCCCAGTTGTCCTTGTGTTACACTACGGAAGTCTCTGCTCGTATTCAAATCTCAACTTAAAAAAAAAAAAGAAGCGTCCGTTTAATTAAAAAATCGTAGTAACAGGGCCCCAGTTTGCTGTCTAGTCGCTCCTGAGAAGCACTGGACGGCCCCAGCTCTCGCCGAGAAGAAGCAGCTCAGTGAGCGCCCAGCACCGCTCCTAGGGCAGGATCGGGCCCTTGGCCGGAGCTGGACACTGGAGCTTCCCCCTCCGGCCGCTGATGCTAGTGGTGAACTCCCCCGAGAGTAAGAGGAGTAGAAATCGGGCCCCGGGCCCCAATCCTGCTGCCCTTACTCGCCTGAGGAAATGCTACAGAAACCCGCTCCTGTCTGCAGTCCGCCACACGCAGGGACCCTGCTTTGGTGCCTTATCTTTTGAGTCACGCCCAGAGGATTCCCTCCTGCGCCTTTGAGCTCAGCATGATCTCCGCTGAAGTGACTTGACTGCAGCTGGAGCGATTATTCTCTGGATGGGAGAAGCTTCAGTTTAATAACTTCCCCAGGTATGGGAAGCGAATCAAAAGCAACTAAAGCGAATTGCTCTGGATCGAGACTAACCAAGCCCCTAGGCTTCCGGAGGGGTTATCACACGCCCTCAGATAATTCCTAATAGATCTCAGCTAACCCTAACCCTGAACCCCCCGCTCTCGGGCTCGGGTTCTGGGTTGGCCCAGGACTTCAGGACTATCCTTCCAAGAGCCCGGGCCGACTTGCTCGACTAGCTGGCGGGGACGGTTCCCGCATGGTGTACACTCCCCGCTTGGGACGTAGCTCCCAAACAGGCGACAGAAGTACTTGGCTTTGCTACTAACGTCACCCTTCGTTGTTTGCAGTCTCACAGCTGAAGATCTCCCCGATTAACAAAAGAGCTGCCCAAAGCAAAGCCTGATGTCACCTACTGGCAACACCCAACCTTTGCAGCCACTTGCTGTTTTTCCAGCCAATTTCCCAAGCTCTTTCTGTGGACCCGCAAGCTGAGAAATGTACCCCCAGTCGAGGTTTGACCCCTCGGGGTTTTCCCTTCCTAAGCCCCGCGTCCTGTTGGGGAACTGCTGTTACGAGCCAGTCTTGTGTCATATCCTCTAGCTTGCGTTACTTTTCCATCTCCCCCGGACTAGCCCAGAGCTCTTACAGACCTTCACACACACGTGCCTGGGTCTGACAAGCACGGGATGTGCAGACCGGTTCTAGAGGCACCGACTCGTGCTAGGTATTTCCACAGCCACTTCCCAAATTATAGGGGCTGCAATTTTGCCAGTGAGCTCAAGGAAAGCGGAGGGCATCACCCGATGACCACATGGTCTCCATCCTCAGCCCCTTTCCTGGCTGAGCATGCCTGTCTCCAACATATAACTCACACCAGCAATATAGTGCCTTCATTTTTATTTGAGAAACCCAGTGGGCCACACTGTCACTGGATTTTAAGCAGAACTCCCAAGCGAATCCAGTAGCGGATTCTGCTTATAAATCAATGGCACAGTGTGATCCCAAATGTCAGCTGGAATACTCTCTGCAACTCACTGGTCATTATTTTTGTTTGCTCCTTTAATTATCCTTTCAACTTCCTTATGCCTGGTGTAATCATCTCTGGGATCCATCCCTACCAGATGGTTTGTAAATGTCACCTATTATCAGATCATTGATATATTATCAGAATTGTAGCCTCTGAAGCCATTGCACTATTATTACATGCATTTCAGATAATACGACTCGCTGAGTGAAAGGAAAGCAGGATATTTTAACTTTCTAGATGTACACAGCGATGTACTGCATTGATTTAGACGCAGGAGGTTTTTGACACTTTATCTCCAAGAGCCGCAGGACGCTCTTTTGGTCGCTGAAATCAACGACGCCAATTTCATAGCATAACCCCGGAGTTTGAAATGAGAGATCTCTTCCCCTTAAAGCTG